>NW_008752444.1:21697-23767 GCF_000715545.1 Opisthorchis viverrini | reverse complement strand
AATAGCATTAACCGAAATGTTTTATGGGTAATCTCAGCGATTAACATGCAGTGCTTTTGGCTTGAAGTATGCCTACAAAAACAAGTCTAAAGGAAATTTATAAAATCGAAAGAAAAACAGGAAATGCCGTTGAAAGACTCAATATCAAGAACAATGGTGCTAACATCTTCAGTATTTTACATCTTGTTTCAGATGCCGAAAGCGCATCTGAACGTGCGAAATTTGCACCAATTCAGGAGGTTCACTTAAGCAAAAAATAATAACTATGCACGTGTTTTTTTACTGAAATATTCTCCGCGGCTTTTGATTTTGAGGAGATTTGTGTATTCTGATGTGTATTTGCTGATTCTTGATTGATAGTTGCGCCTTCTGCTTGCAAGTTTACTCATCATAATGGTGCTCGGTATATCAAAGCAAAGGTGACACATTGGGTTACTAACCCCCTACAAGTGATTAGTTTGTGAAACAAAGTATCCTGCGAGAACTCGGTTGATATCTACACCGGACATCATCGTCAACCATTTTCAACTATATTGACGCAAGCCTAGTAGATAATAAATATTTGCGTCGCTTTTGATTAACGAACTAAAACTGATCACAAAAGATCATCCTTTCAAACTTTTAAAATATTGTTATATATTTAACAAACTCATATAGGCTCACTGTATGGGTTTTGTATGAGCATTTTGGATTATTATGATGATGAGTTTACGAATCAAACGTACCGAAAAATGCTCAGTTATGGGAAAGCGAGTTGCACAGAGGGCTTCAATGTCTGCAACTAGGGGTTAACCTTCATCGGAAGTAGACAAACTGGCAAGTTTAAATCAACATGTGTCCCGTTGTTTAGAGGTTACCAAGCTGAGTGGTGTTAGCATAACGATAATATCCCTGGTCAGGAATCGCAGGCACGTGTCGCTGTGAAGAAAGAGAGTGACTGTCATAAGTTTCAAATTCTAAGACAGTAATTCAGCAATGTGGATTAATAACAGATGCTGACTAATATTATCTCAACTTCCATCGTTTTAGTTAACTATATAAGGGGTTACAAGCAACACCGTTACAACCTGACAAAATATTGTTTGAGGTTACCAACATCCCTATAAGAATAGAAGGCTTCACCCAACCTGATAGCTTTTTTCAGGCATACACTCTGCTGAGTAATTTTACCTTTGTTTCCAGCTTCTCGTATGTTGTATATGTTTATGCTTAATAAATTNATGCTTAATAAACTGTTGGGGAGAAAGGCAAGAACAAATTCGGTTGCAATTAATAAATATTTTCAGATGTTTTGAATGACATCAAACTGACTAGAGTTCGTTGAAGCGCATCATCCTAGTGCATGATGAATGCTCAGTATTTCTCATTTCGGTATATGTTACCCACCATTATTTGTAGCAACTGCGTGAGTGTGTAAAGCTTTGCCAAAAGGTTCAAAATTCTGCTTTTCGCATGTATGTTTACCCTTAAATTCAAGCTTTGACATTTATATGGTTAATAAGATTTGCTTATCTTTGTAATGATATTGCACCACCCCAAACAACGATGATTTTGCAATTATAGGAGCAATCTGCAATGCCTTCCTGGAGCTCTGTGCTCGTTCATGTCCAAACTAACACACACATGTGTTCTCTCCAAATTACATGTTTGAACAAACACTGGTTACAACTTCACATGAATGGTGTTATAATTACGTAATCTTCCATTTTCAAAATTCTATCACATGATAACCTCATGAATAGTTCGACAATTTACGAGCTGTCTATTGCAGTCATTTAGGGGTAAGTTCAAGTCCCATTAGCATATGAACGAAGAAAACAAGTTGGAATGATTTTGTGATAATACAAGCGAATTTTCGATGTTATCACCTGTCTGTCGAAAAGTTATGCAAAGCGTGGTGTTTGCAAATTTATAGTTTTTCTTGTAGCCTGAGTCGTTCGCAATCGCCACCTGGGTGGAGAGGCGAAGAGTTAGGGTGCTCCATGTTTTCATCCTATCGATTCCTAACCGACTTTTACATAGATTATTTAGCCACGGTTTTCACTGCGTAGGTAATTTGTTTTGTGCGCA
>NW_008752444.1:15708-21658 GCF_000715545.1 Opisthorchis viverrini | reverse complement strand
TTGCACGTCCTATGCCCGAGACTGAATTAGCCTCGGTGAATATAATTCATATCAACTGAGTAGCCCTACAATCCACATACCCATCACATGAGCGCTTTTGTGTCACGCAACTTGAATCCGTCTGACACTTGCAAATGGAACGCTGGTCTTCCCTTGTGTTCCAGGAACGTGGTAAACTGCGGTTTATTGATGAGCGAGAATAGCGAAATGATTGTATACTTACGCTGGTGTGCCTGGAACACCACGTCGCCAATCTTAACAAATTTACTACGATGGTACCATAAGTTAACGTTGAACAGCATGAACGTTGCCGACCAAAATACAAAGATTTTAATTTAATTTCTAATTCAATTTCTATGTTTGACGAAACTTCAGAAATAGGCATGGCAAAATGAAATTGCAGAGTCAAATTTGCCTCAAGAACTTAAACTACCCAGATGAGTTTGACTCCATTGAATGGGGCTTATATCGCGTCGCCATTCCGACGGTTAAAATCATTTCAAAAACGAGTGCTTGTCACAAAATCAAAATTGGCGCTATCCAGGTTAGAGGTTGCGCAAGTGTCGCCAGGATCCCACCAATTTCATGACTTATATCCCTTCAGATTTGTGCTGGATTGCGGACGCTAATCGATATCTAGTTTTGCAACTGCTTCAATTAGGAAAAAAGTTCCGTTCGAATAGCACAGCCTTTCAAACAATATTGAACATTACAAGATTTTCATTCAACAATCAACCTTTAGAATTTTTTGGACATAAAAGTACTTTAGTATATCCGGGTAGGTAATTGGCTCATCTTGATCTATGTTTTGGCGACACAGAGGAGAACGAATACCGAATAATTTGAAAAGACCAATACGTTTTCTCTTGAGTTTGCATTTAGATTATATCTCGACCCAAAACAAACAAGACGCTGAATTTTCTAATTAGGATTGAAAATCTACATCGTATTGTACATTTTGAAATCGTTTATAAATTAACCAATGAGACACGCTGACGTAAATTAATGATCGCATTGCTTTATGCAATTATTGCATAATATACGGCCACCAACAAACTGGCGTTTTTTTTATCACGATAACCTATATTTGGAGGCTTACAGAGCAGGCTTCGGGATCAATAAATGGGTGCGATTTTGACATTAGCGTACACAAACTGTGCAAATCAATGTCGATCACATCATTTGTGAAATACGTCAAGGTCGAGTGAATCAGTATAAAATAAGGCAAAGCAGATGAAACAGCAAACAGTCTAAGAATTCTGGTCACCAATAATTATGTCAATATATTTTATGCTTATTGCCGCTGGTTTGTGTAGGTCACCTTTATTGTGAAATTCAACATCGTACGCGTATACACATATTACGTAATTATTGTGCATTTTAATTATTTGTTTTAGTGCAAAGCGTCCTGGCAAGGAGTATCCCAAAGTATGACTTATGTATTGGTGAGAGTAAGAAATGATATTTTTTACAAGCTGCATGTATTTTCCGACACGCGAGTGATGTAAAAATGTGAGCACAATAGGATGTCTACATCCTCGGTGATTGTGTGATTCAGATTCAAGTAAATTTTTACGCCTCCAAACACACTGTTCTAAAATGCAGGAGAAAACTCAACTCCCAGATAGGAATACTTCCGGTATCGAGAAAGAATGACAAAACATACATCTGACATTCGCACCCAACGTTTATATTTAAAATTTTATTCTTATTAGAGCATTACCAATTCATGTAAACGAAGCACTGAGATGATGTTTGTGCACAAATACTATCAAACGAATGAACTTTTAGTAATCCTCGATGATTTCACTTCTGGAGACAACTTGATGGCGTCGTCACAGGGCATATTAAACCTGGTTAACTGCGATCGGAACGTTCCCGTTGCAGTGGTATTCATTGGAGACCGAGATTTCGTCAGATTGATCACTAAGAAATACATTGCACCCTGTCTCCATTCTTTTGTGGCACTTAGATATTAGTTCCTAACGCGTTTAAGCCCCAAAGCAAATACATTTTTCAAGACGGTTGAATTACCGAATTAACTGTAATGCCATCGTTGACACGGGAAAAAATTCGGGAAATAAGCCTCAAATCGGAGGGAGCACACAAGCTATAGAATGGCTTTTCCACGTGTATGCTGGAAAAGTCTACCGAATATAAATTACACAAACATCAGTTTTCCTTAGAAACGACGATCGATCAGAGGGTCAGATGAACCACAATCATATTGTTGGCTCATATGCAAAGCTATTTGTTCGCTTTCGTTTCCAAAAGACTGCATGATATAGGGCCTCCGATGCCACTCACCACTGGAAGAAATGCATCAGCAGATTTCGCCCCATTTCTTTTGCAGATTGATTATTATTATTGGCTGTTCTTCCGTTCTTTCACAATAATTTTTAAATTCTTAGAAGCATGCGGAGATGATCCACAAGAAGATGATGGTAAGTGGTTAATAACCTTAGAAACTAAATCCTGTAGAGCTATATGAACATGAAGTTCTTGGGAAAATCATGCTGCCTATCGGTGCACGTGTTGTCTGGCTAGCCTCGACTTTCCGGCCATTCAGTCAAGCACAATAAAAACTGCTTTGTTCATAAAAATATAAATACAAACACGGATTTTAAGCCTGTCCCTTGTGTGTTCGTGTGTGATACACGATTTGGAAGACGTGCTTGGCTGTCTAGCACACAAAACCACGGCAACAGGTGAATAACCACAGTAGGCTTTCTTCAAAACCTGACGCGGTCGATCCAAATGATCACCGTCTAAATTTGGGTAATATAATACTCAAAAATGAAGTTCAGCAGTAGTCCACACCATGGCTGTCGAACAGAGAATGCATTTCAGATCTGAATCTTTGTGGAGCGTAATTGCGACTTGGATGAGCGTAGAATTCAGGGGGATTGCTTGATGGAAATCCTCAGAGGAGAAAATTTACTCCGAAGCAATTTTACGGATGAAGCTTGTGTTTTTATTCATGTGCATCTCAGTAGTAATTGTTTTTTTTTCGTTTCAGATGCAGCAGTTGAGAAAGTGGATTCGTGTTACGGTAAGTACGCAAAAAATCAGCTGATTATCGATTTGTGAATGGCATCTCGTCCAGCCACCCTTCAAAGTACTACGTTCGCGTCGTTGGTTCACGTCTTTCCGGATTTGCGTTGTAATCCGGGGAGAGTTTAAGCTATTATATCCGGAGAGCCATGACACGGGATCGGAAATCCGAAAGATTTTTTGCCCAAGAAATCCGATAAAAATCGGAGCAGGTTTCAACTGCGAGCATTTTGTTCACTCAATTTTATGCCAAATAATTCTATTTGTTCCTCTTCAGATCTGTGCAATTACGAAGAGAAGAACCGTTGCGTAGGTCTGTCAGGTCGTTAAAGTTCACGTGCAATGATGAGCCTAATATATTTGAAAGCAATTAGGTTTTTTGAACTTTCGAATGGGTTTTGCAAACTCACATGGGTCAGGGTAATGAAATCGTCATCCACGCCGCCGTGGCTTGTATGTTCGCGGCGGAGCACTCGATAAGAAATATCTGGTTAAAAATAGCTTAGGGTTGGCGAGTCAAAACTAACTCCGTGTTTCAAAAGCAACCTGTCTTACTATTTGGCGGCACGAGTAGCTTCTGTTCTCACAAAGCTCACACTGCATGATCTGAGGTTTTAATTATTGTGACTGTAGCTGCGACATTAGACACCCTTGATTAAGCCCCACACATAACCCATTTTCACTGTATGCTAGAAGCTTCCACATGACAGAGTGTGCTACAAATTATTAGAACACCACAGAGTTTTATTTTAACAATTTCTTCCAGAGGAGCACAAGAAAAACGAAGGCAAAAGACGTGGGTTTTAACCATGGACACGGCTCTATTATTGTCTGCCATATTCGCGTGATCAACTACCGCGCACCTACGTTAAACTTTTTAGCAAAATGTCGCCATCCACTTGGTTCAATCACTTGAATTATACAGAAAAATACTGCACCATTCATGGCACAACCACCCAATGTGGCCGCTATGTGACGAAGTTGCTTTCTCTAAATCGAGTGTCGGATTATAGACGCCGGGTAATGACAAACCGTGTTCTTGGCCCGGCTGCCCAAATTGTGCAGTGAAAAATAGTTGAGATATGCGTGTTCTTAAAAGAAGTCGAACCATACGAAAGATCAAATATAATCTAGATTACTGCGGAACGCGAGGGAGCTGATCAAAGTGCCTAGATTTTTGGGCAAAGTCTCAAAATGCGTAGCCATATTTCAAAATATCTGAAAAGCGTTGTTTGAAGAAAGAAGACGTTATAAGTTATTTTATTATGTCCGACACTGTCTTGGATGAATCCACCTAAAAATGTGAGAAAGGCACAACACGATCTCATATCCAGACATGTCCTTCCTTATTGATCTGCAACGCCGATCTCCAGGTAGATGCTGGAAAGATGCTCTGGACCGCTGCGTAGGTGAGTTTGTTCAAAATATCATGCATTTGCACCGTATAATTCATTATTAATTGACCAACATTTACAAAGAAAATATGTAGCTGAGCGAATTCGTCCACTCACGGAAGGTCGCAATACGTAACTCGTCGTCAATTATTCCCTCAAAAATTTGTGTGACGACAATGTTTTATTTCATAGTAACTCAAATGCGACCTGGGGCTGCATATAACAAAATGCTCTTTTTGCTGCAGTCCGGTGCGCTGAAGACGAACTTTGCTTAAGTGAGTTTTCCTAGCTATCTTCCTTCAGTCAGTTAGCGGTGACTAGTTCGGTTAGCTTTGTCAACAAAAGTAATCTCAAGTAACTAATGCGCACACAGTCACTACTATGCAATTTACCGGTACGCGGCGGTCTGCATAAAATCTCGTTGACTGCCTACTAACTACTTAATACTACTAACTTGGATAATACGATGATATCAGTATGCGAGCCCTAATTTCGATGGATTTTATTCACGCGAGTCGCAGAATTCGGAAATGTTACCATTTTTGTCTTATTTTATACATAAAGCATCATCTAAATTGAAATTAATATACAAAATGGTCTTTAACATCCACCAATATATTGTATTTGTACTTGGACCGTTGCGTTGAGGTAAACCATTCACATTTAGCAATCGCGTGAGGTATCCCAACCGCTTGAGAGAGCAATTTTATTACTCAAGCTGACTGAACTTTAGCAGCGGTTGCGTGGTAAAACAGCGGTCGCCATAAATGTATGACGCTGAAAATATGTTTTGTCTGTAGGTGTGTGATTGGCCTTAGCATTATTTCGATTTCATTGCTGAAACTCGCCTGTTGCTCACAAGTGACATGGTACCTGCAAAACGCATTCGGTTTATCCAGACCGACTCAGCAGGTGTGCTATTACGCTGTTGAAAAAATTTGCTTACATGGACATAACTACACGCGACATATTTGTGTTTGCGCCGATTAGTGTTGTGCTTGTAAATGTTTCGAGCAAGAATTTACCCACTTTTACCAAAGGTTGACGTACTAACGCTTGTAAAATGGACATAGAGTTTTCGATTAAATTGTGTCCTTTATTGGCGTGCTAGTAGATAGAAAGCGGTGTTGATGCATTCATGCGCCGTCATGTGTTTGCTCACCGAGTGGGTTACGATAAAAACGGCCGCTTTACAAAGCGATGAATAATGCTAACCGCAGCCGAAATTCTTTAGTTATTCTCATACGAAGAATTTTTTGGTTGATGGGCGCCTTACATGAGTAATTCTGTGTGCTTTCCCGATAGCGCTATATGCGAATTCAGCAGGCTAGATCAACCAAGTGTACTACTGTCATTAGTGCATTTCGTGAGGGTTTTACACCTTGACTTTCCGAAAATTTGAAAGCACCAATAATAAGTGACAAATATGATGTCATTCAACCTGGATGAATGATTTTCAGAAACATGCCGCGCCTTATATTATCGGCCTGGTGAGTCCCAAA
>NW_008752444.1:0-15412 GCF_000715545.1 Opisthorchis viverrini | reverse complement strand
ACTTGCATGCTATTATAAGATGACTGCCCTTTCAAAATATCGTGAGCAGCATAGTAGAATGGAGTTAAAAAATTGATATCGCCATCTGCGGCACAGCTTTTACGCATACTCTATATTCCATACAAGCGAGCTCACTAAATGCATATCGCAAGTTGTGCGTGTATAGGTTTTTGCACAATTCATTTGCCTCGTAATAATGGTAAATTGTATTCTTCCACTTACACGGGGAAGGATGGAAGCACACTAGGGTGCTGCAGTTTTTACATATTAATATGTTTTGCAGTGTGGCACATTTATTGAATTCCGAACAACACTCAGCCACCTTAAAGTTGATGAAGGAAAGCCAGGTTTTGAGGAACTTCCTGCGTCCGAATTTTACATTATGTCTGCTGGTAATTCGTGCTTGTAAATTGGAACTCAGGGTTATTCAGAAGACAGATACTTTTTAGGGGATGCAGCGCTAATAATAATAGCAAAAGAAATAAAAAAGCCAAATATGTAAAAAAAGACTCCTCAACACCTGAAATTTAATACGAGATGCTGCAGCGGTTGAATTCTTGCACTTATTGGAAGCCATTTCGACATTATTAGTCTTTATCGTAAGATGGTTATTAGGAATAAGGTATAAATGATCATGTGTATGAAAGAAAGACGTAAAATGCTTTCGGATTTGCCCGTTTTATGCAACTCAATATCTTGCCGCTGGACAACAGGGAATATGAAATTCATTTAAGAAATCAACGGGGTAAAATGCTCCAACGTAAAGAAAATTGGTCACAAATACACAAAATATCTCCAAAAAAGTGGCATGCTAGATTAACAGGAAACGTGTAAACAAGTGTTTCAATCGTTGGTAAATCGGTGGCATGCGGGAAGACAAAATCACTTCAAAAATACGTTCAGTATGCAGCACCATTTTCATCAAAGACTTAAAAACAGGAATCACATTACCGCGGGAGAAAAGTGAATTACTCAAAATCTCAAAAAGGGGATAATTTGACGTTCATTAACAATGTAACTCTTCAAAAACCACCTGCTTTAGCTTATCCAACTGCTGATGCGGTTAGTGCCCATTCAGTCAAGTGTCAAATTCAACTGAAATGTTTACTCAATTGTACGTTTTGAGGAATATCGATTGTTTGAAAGATAATCTCCAACGCTCATGTGAGCATAAATATTCACCATTTGCGAAACTGTTGCGATCCTTACGTTTGGTTTCATCGTACGTAAAAAAATCACGTGGTGGGCTCATTCTGCCGAATGGCAATGATATCCCGAAAAAATTTTCAAAACAATCTACTGATGGCGAAGTGTATAAAAGCAGACCGCACGGTTACTAATGTTGATAAACCGTTCCCTGCTCACAAGCGGCGTACACTACATAAGACAAAAGTGAACTGTCCAGTTTAATGTACTACCGCCTCTGTGTGGAAACCACGTATATAAAGGGCCACCTTATAAAGTCGCAATTTGGCATGCTATAAAACCAACCTATTAGGGCAAAAACAGCAGTAGAGTGCTTCTCGACATTTCAGCATAGATTGGGTTCACTTACATCACAAAATCTTTACAAACCAACAAATCGTGTCTGTGTTTATCCATTGTAGCTGAATCTGCCAACACAATGATACATACCTCAAATTTTGTGAAAGATTTTCCTAACTCAAAGGTTTTAAGCGCGAACAGCGTCTCAAGCAATTTCCTGATATTGGCCGGCACAATAGCACGGCCTCCGACAAATAAGTCATCCAAGGCATGAGATAAGTTACAAGAGAGGTTCGGCAATAGATAGTTGGTCAGGCAGCAACATTCTACTCAAGTAATGCATATGAATAAAGTCCTTTTTTAACAATTCATCACATGGCTGTTAATGTGTTTACCGTAATTTCCTCACAAATCGCCGAGACATCCTCAGTGCCTCTCTGTGTGGCTATTCCTTATCTCTGTGTTTGCGTTTTTTACAAAGAGATGCTTGCGCACTATAGAATGATTGACCAGTGAAAGTCGTTGAACACGATTGTGAAGAAACACTACGGCGACCAGCCCATGAACGCAAGCTTGCTGCTGAGAGACACGACCTAGTCTCGCTTTTTTATATAACCAAAGATGAGAAGGACACAAATCGGATAAGAATAACGTCACGTCAGAATACTGGGCCGAGCAAGAACACGGGTGCATGTAGTCATTTCATCGCACTGATAATAATAAACAGACACATTGAGGTTAACCCCTCCTCATCACCCTCAGAATACAAAGGCGATGGAGAGCCGAATATTAATTCAAATAAGGAATAAACAAATGAGAAGTACACTAACAACCAATCAAACAACAGAGAAACATACTAAGATGCAATACATTTAGCTAATGGACTAACAATTAGATACAAAAATAACTTCAATTTCAACAGTAACGAGGCTGTAGAGAACATGGAATGAAAACCACAGAGCATCGCAAATTATGGTCGGATCAACCAGAATCCAAATAGGTGACTGAGAATGTTAAACCCTGTTACAGCAAAAAAAGTTGGTCTTTGAAAATTATACTTACTCAAGCACAAAGGGGGAACCACCCTCCCAAAAAGCGCACTGAAAATTGCTCGTCATTAGTGACAGAACATTTGCTGATCAAATGCATACCTGGGAAACAGATTAAAAGCAACCAAATCGGTTATCAATTTGGGCACCCGAGCCACCATCCCTCTAGCAAATTAAAAACCCCGTCTAGCAGGTGGATTTGTCAAAATGGTAATTGTGTACTGTTCCAATCAAAAATTAAACTCAACGACAGTTTTATAGTGCCACATGTCAAATCAATCAAATATGCAATTAAACAATCAAAAGACTTTTATTCAGCCTTTTCAAAATCTCTGCTCCAAGTTGTTGAATGCTAATTTGCCAGTCTCTACCTTGGTGGAGCAAACACATTGACTGTGAAAATTTTCGAAGTTATTTTGAATCGAACAACTGGCTCAATTTCTCTCTGGTGTGGATACATACCTCAGTGTCATAACGCACAATATAGGATTTTTAGTCATTTGCTCGTCGCAAAATCGCCAAAGGTTTGAGAGTTTCACCCATCTCACAAAGTAAAGTTTTTGTTTCGTACCTTTCAAAAATCTTTAGCAAGCGTTCTAAATATCTGATGATGCACACATCACCATGGAGCGAGCAACAAAAGCAGACAGGATCAGCGGGTCAGGCAAACGGTGAAATCTTCTTGTGACGTTTTGCTTGTGCAGGTAACTACGCATTACTGGTCACCGCATATATCAGGTAACCTAGTGACGGCTAATCATGAGCCAAAACGTATACAGGATGGAAACCGAGACATTAAAAGCAATCATCGAAGTTTTCGGAAGCTGATAAAGGAGGAGGTGTGTTAGGCATCATTTGAGTGTAAAGCTACCGAAAAAGTAAACTAAGA
This sequence comes from Opisthorchis viverrini, assembly GCF_000715545.1. Classification (NCBI taxonomy): domain Eukaryota; kingdom Metazoa; phylum Platyhelminthes; class Trematoda; order Opisthorchiida; family Opisthorchiidae; genus Opisthorchis; species Opisthorchis viverrini. The sequence continues at coordinate 11,989 of NW_008752444.1, read as the reverse complement.
TATGAGTCCAACAGCAAATTCATTTCGGAAAATTTGGCGCCTGTTATTGATCATGCTCACGGCGAAGACATTTCGGACAAACTCAAGCTTGTTGGCCAAGACTGAACACAATTAATCCACAGACTACGAGTACAAATAAGACCAACTGCATCATTCTTTAAGTATGCAAAAACCTCAGTAGAACACGGTTGCGTTATTCTGTTTGAAAAAATGACACGTCTCATCATATAACTTCAAGTAGCACACTAATGGATAGACCGAGAATCTTTAAGCTTGTGCGTAATCTCCGGGAAAATGCAAATGATGGATAACCTTCAACTAGTTCTGAAGTTGGCCCTTTGAGTTGTGTACCTGTGATAAAAAGGTGGTGTTACTACACAAGAACTGAGAGGAACATTAATCTTGCACGGCGCAACTGTAGCATACCGGCGACATGCGGAACACTTGAGGCCACATGCACATTGAACATCATTGACGCTTTGTTCGTTCTGGGATTTTAAGCCTGCCTAAAGAGATTGACAGTTGTGTTTTGTGTGGCTTTTCTTCGTATGTCATCGGTTGATGCATACTGACCTAATCCAGTTGCTTATTGTATTCGCCTAATTTGAAAAATTTCATCCCAAAACCGTGAGGATTTATTAAGGGAAATTCGAGCCAGAGTTGTCACGGTTTCGTACGCTTTATTCTTGGGATATCTGTCATTCTCAACATGTTAAGTACAGAAAAATATAATTGGCGGTCAAATCAAAACACTTCGCGGACAATTTTATTCATATCCTTTCAACGGCATAACATCTAGTGTAGTTATATCAAAATGATCAAGGAAACTTATTGCGAGAACAGCTTGATGTTATTTTTGCGAAGCAATGCGTCCTTTAGCAAAACGTGCTGACCAAGAGCAATATTAGTTTTTTCAAGAGACCTGCATCCATTCCTCACGTATCGCAATGTGACCCATAAAGGAAAGTGCACATGTAACGGCGGTATAGATGTACCGGTGGTACAAAACATGGTGTGGCACGCGAGTAGTATGTGTTGTTCGTGAAATTTTGCTTTGTGTCCTTTCGAAAAGGATATCTATAGCGGAATTTGTGGAGTCATTCTATAACATTTGCTTGAATTTGAGCGAGAAAGGCTTGGAGTCAGTAAATCTCCAGGAAAGTTAAAGACGTCACGTTCAGAGAAGATGAGTATCCATTCTTTTTAAATAAGATGCAAATTAGATATTAGCTTATCTGTCCAATGGTCTGTAACCGGTCAGTTGGCATTTCCTAATAAATAACCCCGCAGCGATGACCTACTTCCTTTCATTTGGTGCAATGATCAGGATAGGGATGAATATCCGGTGGCGGCAAACTTTTGGGAATGGGGATGTTCGAACCTTCCCTGAGGACTTTGAAGAGGTTGCAGAGGCGACCTGACTGGACACTGACCAGGGTAAGTTGGCAGCGCAGAAAATCTACTCAGGGGCTGCCCTTGATGCGGCCAAAATAGGCTCTCGGATGATGGACTGAAGCACTGCGAAGGAGTCCCTTACAGCGAAGTTCGACACGCTGGCTGACCGGCAGGAGGCTACGAGGCGGTTCAAGACGGCCAAGATGGCACGCGTATCGGACCCGGCCGTCTTCTATGCCGGCCTGATGCAGTTGATCGCGCTTTGCCGACGCTGGACGGAGTGTCGTGACACCAGTTGCTGTCGGACCAGCTCGTCGAAGGTGTACAGGCAGCGCTTGGTGCCCAGTTGCGGTTGGCAGGAGCAACTGGCCAGTCGAGTGTGGAGGAGCTGGTCCGTCTTGCCCGGGAGCTGACTGGGGAACCACTGACCAGGTTGCAGTCGCAGGAGAAGAGGAATGGTTCATCAGTGGAGGAACTGCAGACCAAAGTGGGCCAACTCGCCCAACAACTGGCAGCCATGAAGACGGAAGTGCGGTGGCACGCTCGAACGAGCCGGTGTTACAAGTGTGGCAAGCCTGTCCCCGTACCCGATCACTTGTATGAAATAAAACTTTAGATTATTCCTCATTTCCTGGGTGGGTCACGAGTAGCGAACTGATACGAGCTACCATACAAGCCGTTGTCACGGTGGATGGGAAAAAACGTTATGTTTGATTGAGACACGAGCAGGCGTATCGCTGAGGCAAGGTGGGAACCAAGCTGAACGCAGACCGTGCGCACCAGCTGTGAGAGCTTTTCGAGGGTATCGACTGAAGACTTATGGATCGTCAACGCACTCGATTTGCCTGACCGACAAGTTCGTGCAGCACGCTTTTCTGATCAGCCAAGACGTAAAACAGACAGCACTGAGGGCAAATTTTCTCAAGTGCACAGATTCCGTGATTGACCTAAAGCGGGGAAAGCTGATGACAAAGTATAGCCCAATCCAGCTTGAGGGTTACCAAGGTGCTGTCGTGTGTGAGCTGTGTGTCCGAACAATTCAGTCTTGTAATGTACCGTGAATACGGTCCAAGGTCAAGGGAATATTCCGAGCTGTTCACGGGCAATGAGAATCCGTTTGTGAATTGAACGCAAAGTTCCTCTGTCGTCAAAACACCTTCGACCTTATGGTTCCCGTCCGGTGCCGCTCCATTTACGGGAAGAGGTCCATAAACAGATTAAGATGTTGAAGAACGGCTAATCCAAGAATCCAATACCGTGTGCAATACCTCAGTTGTGCTTGAAAGGCCCCCGTCCGTTGCCGCTTCATCAACGGGAGGAGGTCGATAGACAGATTCAAGAGAAGTTGAAGAGTGGCATAATCGAAGAAGCCAGTAGTGCCTACACTTCCCCGGTTGTGCTGGTAAGGAAGACGAACGGAAAGTACAGGTTTTGCGTGGACTTCCGGGGGTTGAATGAACTGACCGTAAATCGGGTTGTGGCCGTGCCTTCGGTTGCGGAGATTTTCGATTCCCTCTAGCACTCCCGATACTTTACTCTGTTCGACTTGCGTTCCGGGTATTGGCAACTACCTATCAAGGAGGAGGACCGGGATAAAACTGTGTTTACGGTTGGGGACATCCAATATCAATTTAGACGAATGCCGTTTGGTTTATCCGGGGCACCATTCACATTCCGGCGCTTGATGCTTTGTGTAAAGAAGGGATTCCAGAATGTTGCCGTGTACGGAGATGATATCGATGTGAACAGCAATTTGGAGCCAGAGCACGCGGTTCACTTGAATGCTGTGTTGAAGCGGATCCGGGAGGCTGGCCTGCGGCTGAATGGAGCCAAGACACAGCTCGCTCGGAATTCGTTGACGCTGCTGGGGCATTAATTGGGTCAGGAAGAAGCTATCCAACTGCCCGAAAAATTGGCAAAGATCGAGGATTATGCTGTTTCCAATTCAAAGCGGGGTCCACGGCAGTTTCTTCGACGAACAACATACTACAGCCGGTTCGTTATGGATTTCAACGCAATCGCTGCGCCACCGCACGATTTGCGCGGTCAAAATCGGAAATTCGAGTGGATCCGTGAAGCACATGAGTCTTTTTAGCCTGTCAAAGCGCGGATGTTGGATCAGCAACTGACCTTCAAACTACCCATGGTCGGAGAGATGTTAACTGTTGCATCGGACGCCAGTGTTCCCGGTATCGGCGTAGTCGTAAAGCAGAGGAAAAAGGTCATCAAATTTGGCCGTCGTGTCTTGACTAACGCTGAACGAGTGTGCTCGACCATTGAGAAGTAATGTTGGGCATTCACCCAGACCCCGGATAAGTGGAGATCCATATCCGCTCGGGCAAAGGACTCACGTCGAAACCGATCACAAACCCCTGGAGTGGATCAGGAACACCACAGGTGCTCGCGTAAAGCTCAGGCGCTGGGCGCTCCGGTAGCAAGATTGCGCTTTCACAATCCAGCACGTACCAGGAAAGGAGGACCGCTTGGCTGATGGGCTGTCAAGGACGGAGGCTGAAGATGAGGTCCCCAAGATCATGATTGGAGCCCATGGACTCATCGTCGAAATGGACCACGGAAAGTTGGTGCATTCCCAACTGCAGGATCCTGTTAGAAAAGGTTTGCAGCTGCCTTGTTGGATGGAAGGAACTTTGAGAACGGAGAGGGAGACAAGGAATTAGAAGCGTTCCATAGTCACTTTGGTCGGCTGGGACTGAATGAAGCTGGCATAATTTCCCTTAACGTCACTGATTCGGATGTTGTGCTGTCCGTGATACCTCGAAACTTGAGGCGGAATCTTATCGTCGAATGCCATGAGATGACACATACAGCGTGCACCAAGTCGTACGACTTAGTTCAACAGAAGGCACATTGTCCCGGGATGAGGTGACAGAATATGTGGTGCCCTGTATGCGTTGCCAACTGATGAAAGGGTATACAAAAGGGTGACGACATGGACCTCGTTCCGCTGACAACCTGTGGGAACCAATACATCGTGATAATGAAAGAACACCTGTCGCGATGGACTGAGGCGGCAGCCATGCCTAATCAACGGGCGGCGACGATCAGCGGAGTTGTAATTCATGGCATCGTGGCCAACCTTTGGGTGCCAAAAATGATCATAACCGTTCTGGGGCGTTGCTTCAAGAGCGAATTGTTTAGACATTGCTTGCAGAAGCTGGGTACCGGACGGCTAAAATGGCATCTTACTCCCGGCAAACAAACGACCTAACCAAACGTAATAACCGAAGGATCAACGAGTGGCTTGCGGCCAAGGGAGGTGACTGGGAAATGAACTTGCCAACGGTGTTGTTAGCTCATCGTTCTTCCATACAGTCAACCATAGGTAAGTCCCCGTTTATGCTGATGTGCGGTCAATCACGGAATTGGGTTGTGGCAGGCAACATGCTTGTCTCCGGAGGAGCTAGAGGAAAAAAAGAAGAGAGCTCGAGAAAATTTGGCCGCCTTTCAGGAGAGGACTAGGCAGAATACAGCAAGTAGAAAGGTCTGAACGTTCCCCATAGGCATGAACGTCAAGTGGAATGACCATAAGAATACTGGAAGGAATAAACTGGGGTCGCGGAAGCTAGGAATTCGATGGCAAGGGCCGTTTTTCGTTGCCGATTGCCGGGGAAATGTCTATACTATTCGAGCTGGTCGGGGATCAAAATTAGTGAATGTGACGCAGCTTTGCAAGTGGCATGATACACCCGAAGACCGGCCTAGTAGACTCGCTGCTGAAGTAGACCTGACGGATGTAAATGAAACTCGATGGCATGCGAACGAGTTTTATGGGGTGGAGGTGTGTAACCGTGGAACAAAACATGGTGTGGCACGCAAGTGGTATGTGTTGTTCGTGAAATTTCGCTTTGCGTCTTTTGGAAAGGGGAGATCCTTTGTGGAATTCTTGAAGTCACCCTGTAACATTTGCTTGGACTTGAGCGAAGAATGCTTGGATTCAGTGAACCTCTACGAAAGTTCAAGAAGACGCGTTCACAGAAGGCAGATATCACATTTTTTGAGTAAGATGCAAATTAGAGTTTGCTTCCCTGTCCAATGGTCTGTAACCGTTCAGTTGGTATTTTCTAATAAATAACTCCACAGCAAAGGCTTTCTCTCTTTCATGGGTAGCAAACATCGACAGGTCTCTTGGGAAACAGAGAGTGCTGGCTTAATTTCCATCAGCATTCGCTGAGTTATCATTTTCTTTACACCAGGGCGCTTGAAATAATAGTGGGATGTCTGTGAACTACTTGGCGCATTGAGATTTAATGGTCATATCTAATGCCCCTCGTTACCATCACGCTACATGATATTTTCACCAGGCAACGTGAGCAGAAGATTGTAGACTGAAATCGGAGAGGAGCGTTTTATACTGGCATCAGATTAATTTGGTTTCCAGTTATAGCTTTTCATCGGCTAAGTGCTACTAAACAATGTGAACAAAAACACTGCTGACTCAGAAGGTGAGAGGTAACCCAAAGAATTTTAAATATAGAGAGGCCACACAACAGTTGAAGCAGAAACGGGATTAAGCATCAGTTTATATTCCGGGTTAACTAATCTTGATAAAAAAAACAACACTGTTGTTATTATGTTTGTCAGGCTCTGCGGTTTTCATGAATAAGACAAATATAATGGAAAAATGTATTTATTTAGTGGTCTAAGTTGGTTATGAAAACGGTAATTTACCGTTTTTCCAATTTTGGGCTTGTTACTTGTATTGCTTGCTATTTATGTTACTTCCACTTTTGTGCTACTGGCAGCCTCTGTTGACCGACACCTCATTTTCTGGTTTGCTGTTTTATTTTTCGGTAAAACCTACCATTCGTGTGCTTGAGTTTCATGGAATGTTTTCAGAGGTTGTTTCAGTTTTACGGCCAAACTCAGCCCTACGGGAGCAAATTAATTTGGGTAGTCTCAAGCCCCCTTAATCCATCTTCCGCTACGGCGTTTGCGGGATATGCAATGCTCATGTTCTTATCAAATCTCAGTCGTCCCCGTCTCTGGGCGTCATTTTTCTGATGAGCAAACGCTGAAAGCACTGGACTTGGGAGCACATCGGAAATGCACATTTAATATCCGTGCTCGGGTTTAGACTTCATAGATTTGAGTTTTGAGCAAAACCACCACTTCAACAACGCTGTTGAACGCATCTGAATATTCCCGTCTAAAACGGCCAACTCCTCAAGTTTGGGCGATATGGTTGAAGCGCATGGCGTATCGAACAACGACCCAATAACTGCTCAGTGTGACATGATCAATCAATCATATGGCGCCACAGGAGGTTAAAAGTCGATGGCCGAGGTCTGTCGTGATTTTCGCGATTAGTAGTAAGATTACTAACACTTAGATTCTCGGCCCCATTTCTTGGAGTACGTATTCTTGAGAACCCACTCGGACGAAAAAAAGCGCTGAATTTGCACTTCGTTTTTTTAATAATTAATAAAAGTTAACTTACTTGCCCGGGGGCACATAACTGAACTGTGGGGGTCCAGTCAGAAGTCCGGAAACACACAGACCGCGGGCTTTCATTTCTCATCAATTTCGTTACATTGCCGCTGGTTTATATCGCATTCAATCATTCATATAATGGTTCAGTCGACTTGACGCATTCCCCCGTAGAATATATACACCATACGTAATGTAGGGTCTATAATGTGGGAGCAAGCCATCTCTAACTATTGAATTGTGCTGATGTGTGTTTGTTCTGCGTTTGGTAGGATGTACAGTGTTAAGCGTTATCTTCAGCCGAGATCTTGATCGCAAATGTTTGTTAACGAACCTAATCATTTTCGACATCCGTTATGCGGCTGACACAGACATTTTGAGGGACGAGAACTTGGAAACTTGTGTATCAATAGCGAAGCCACCGAGCGTGTGATTCCGCGTGGTGACGTTTTCTCAACGTAGTTCGCCATGCATATTGGAAAAATTATTGTTTCACGTAAACTTTGGTAGATATAGGCTGCAGAAAATTAGATAAAAAAATGAAACAGAGACCACATGTATGAAAAAATGATTGTTGTGGAACGTTAGTCAAACGGGGCGCACTGAAGTGTTAGTCTCGCGAAAAGCACGGAACACTCAAACTCGTGGATACCCTCTGAAGACAGCAGACTACGAAAACATCAGGAAACAATAGCATTGGGCAGGTACAATAATGATTGTAATATAAGAAGTGACATTGTTCATTGATAAATGGTGGGTGGCATACCAAATACAGCGCAAACATCCTCCCCAAACTGCGTTCAATCCATCAAGAAAGAGTCTGGCAGCTACACATGCTACAACTGGCACTATCGAATTTACAACAGGTAGTTGGGCATGTGATAGAACCGACGATTCGCTGAATGTGATCAGTTACAGACCTTGTGTGCTCCTGAGGTTAATCTGGTAATGTAATTCATAAACAGCCACAACTTGCACATGATTCTAGAGGCTTTTGAGACGTGCAACAACCGGTTGTTTTGGTTAGCATGTGACTTGAGAAAGCACGAATAAAATTCTGATCAAGATTTTGTTTGAACGCCTTGTTTTCACAAATGGTCCCACCACAGCACTAAAATACATTAGTATGCCTTTTATTGTATATATCTCTGTCCTAGAATGATAAATTTGGTAGAATTAATGGTATGCTGCCTTCAAAGATTTAAAAGTCGATCGTGTCTCTACGCGATTGCATTGCTAGATTCTTTCATACGATTTCAGGTGGACCTCTCCCTCTTAGTGAGACAAGTTTGCAATTAATGCATAGCATTGACCGAGATATTGGTAATGCATACGGTCAACAGGCAACAGGCTGAAACATGTTTAAGTAGATTGTTCGCTTGTGATTCATTTGCCGCGTCCCACACGATAGAGAGGACCTATGTTTTATTTGCGACGCCACTGTGTGCCACGCAGTACAATTAGCCACACACATTCAGTAAGATACTTCAAGCAACTTGCGTTTTTGGAAACGCACTAACATTTTGAATGAACATATCTAGCTTGCGACACAAGTATTATTTTAAACACAAATAAGACAGAATCAGATAACTGGTGCCTTTTGGGTAATACAGATTCCTCAAAAGTTCCTATTAGTTTTCAATGCTGGTGTCTTCTGATTTTCTCGTGGTCTTTGCGTAAACGTCAGAAAGGTTCAATAATTTAACCATGGAATTTAAGTTGTTGTTCTCACCCAATGTGGTGAACTATCTCTAATTATTGCGGTTGTGTTTGTTATCATGTTTTGCGCCCCATACGTACAGTTTTTGATCTTGGACGTTTACGGTCTGTGAGCATTGCCCGCTACTGCATACTGAAGAAGATTCCCGCATAAAGTAAGCTGAGTTCTGCTAGTACAGTAGTAGTTGAATGGCACTAAATTTTTAGTTTCAAACAGAGGAGGGTAGTGATTCCCAACTTGGGCGCAGTAGCTCCAAATCGTTAAGTAAATACTCAGTTAATATTTCACCTTCGACTGCAGATCGACCCACTTGTCGGTGTCTTTTATCCAGTGGGCTCCAGAGACGACAGAAGAGCGCTGGAAAATTTTTGCTGTTATTTATTTGGTTACAGAATGTATGGAATGCCCGCCTACGATACTCACGTAATTAAATTCGGCTTTCTGCTGTGTCACAGATGACTTACGAACTGGCGACCAGTAGTGGTCATATGAGTTATCGTCAGCCTCGCATATTTCCGGTAATGCCGCCATCTCACCTGCGCATATCTAACGTTCTAGGGGTGCGTGTTAGCACTTGCTTATCAACGCAGGCTAGACTGCTTTGAATATATCTACCTGGTAAGCAAGAAAATCGTGCTTCACATAAGCCACTCGTATGCCTGATAAACGAGACATGCTCATGTAGCATGGCTCTTTATGTTCCAGAATGGTGGCATATTTTATTCAGTTTGGTTTACAGACACTTATAGCACGGTGGACTATCTTTTTGAATTTTGATCTAGGCGGTTTCATAAATCTTGGAAGGTACGACCGAATCAGTTATTCGTACCAGTCATAGTCGTCCCACCTACCGCCTGGTACTCCCTCGCATGATTAAAACGCAGTTATTTTTTCCTTATTTCCAGGTAGATGGTTACTGCAGGTTACTAGTTACTGGATGATCAGCCAAGTAATACAGAGCGAGCATAGTCAGTAGTGTTGAACCCTCTGGATTAATTAAGCTTAAATATTGCATACTTTCCTTCGAATATAACGATGCGCTTTGTGCAAGAATACATCCGACGGAAACATGAACAATTTTTCTCTAAATAAGTACATTCAAATGAATCTAAGCCCTAGTGTACGAGGACGGGATTTGGAAACATCCCGGTTAGATGCATATTTTGACTACCCCAAATTCGCACATCGGTTCGTCTCTTCGATTGTTCCAACACAGTTAAGAACTCTTCAGGTCTTCACCACATATGAGACCCTTATTCAAAACCCCCTACAATTTTCCGTGCTTCCTAATGGCAAGAAGATAATAACATTATTTTGCTTAAACTTTTGAAGTGGATATTTTTATCATGATTTAAACTAAAATGAGCGAAATGATTGGACGGGTCTGCGTTTCACACAGTGATTATAAATAATTTGTGTAATCTAGGCCAAAATTAGAATTGAGAAATGAGGCAAAATTATTTTTTCGTAAACCAATGCAATTGTTTATCACAAGGCGTAAAGTATGACACACATGGAGGGGTATAAACGTGCGTAGTCATGGGCACATCCGACAATATTCTATCGACTTTGTCCGTTTGAGGCTAAAAATTTCACCAGTGTGAAAGGTTCATTATCCATTTACCCGTTTTAATTATGTTTATGTCAAAAAACGTTTTTTAGAAGAAGCCTGATTTGCAATGCAGCCTATTTGGACGTTATCATCAATCCCGTTGTCACCCTTGGACCTTGGAAATACTTTCGATTTTGCAATCATGTCACTTCTGCTGTTGTACATTTATCTGACATGTCAAAAATATTCATTGAATACAAAGTTTCGCTCCATTTGGCTGTTCCAATCAAATTACCTGAGGAACCTGCTAAAATCGATTAGCATAATGGTATACATTACTCAGAGCATACAGCACAATAGACTAATTGTAGAATCAAACTATCCTAATTGAAGAACATCCTGCGACGGGTGATTGTTTAGGGAAAACCACGTGAAATTTAAAAATGTGACTCAGGGGATTGTTCGTTTCATTACTGCACTATTGAACACAGAAGTTTTTCGGTATGCATCTGGAAATGGCCTTGAATGAATACGACTCTTTAATTAAAGCTTTCCACGATTACTGTTTATCCTTGAAGTTTTCATTCCATTTTACAATTTTACGTGCGATTGCTTTCGAGTATGCTTGCGCAGCGGAATCGGTTTTTGCTTACACCTTTAAAAATTCACAACCTTCATAATGTTTCACAGGAATTCCGCTATTATGGCCAAGATTTATTTGTGTGATAATACAGAACTAACTTGCCGCACTGAATGTGCCCAACACAATTTGAACCAGTTGTTTGCGCGTGTGCAGCACACTATTTGAACAATGCTGCCGACGAAACGCATCACGAAAATGGGGACATCAGTTCTTCCATGAAACAGCCAGTTGACTAACTTAAGGTGCGTTTCATTCTAGGCACCCACAGTATAATGACTGCAGAGCCCAAAATTATCAAATGTAAATTTATATCTGTTTTAGATCTGTTTTTATGCCCGTTGTACGCCGATAAGACCAGTTGGGGCTCTATCCTAGAAAATCTTGCTTGTCGTTGTGTTCAATATGGCGTAAAATATTTTTCGAATGTTCATATAAACTTACACAAAATGCACGAGATGAGCAGTATCATTTAGCGCACTGGCGGAAAAAATGATCAATCAATAGCGAAATCATTACATTATCCCATTTTTTCTAAGAGAGTTTAGCCAAATCAGTCAGTTTTCAGCGAAATAGGTTTCATGCCCATCGTTTTCGATCTACTCAACCTGAACATAAAGCTCACCTGGCGATGTATATAAAATGCGGGATGTGTTTGAAGAATATGCATACAAACTACGTACATGAACGTCATTACAAGTGGAAAGTGGAAACGTTAACCACTCTTCTGAATAGCATATGCAGACATTCTGACATTTAAGCAGAATTTTTTGATCCCCACGCTCATGCAATGCGAGATTCCTGGTTGCAGTAAGGTTGGTCGGTTCATCAACCAAAGATCATCTATTATCGAGGGATCTGCTTTCCTCAATCCGCTAAGGCTGTCATTGGACTGGAACTTCCTAAGGTCGCAGTAAATGACTTGTGTTTGCTTGCCATTGTGGGCTCTCTGCGTACTTATCGCACTTTTGTGCGTAGCAAATGGCGTTAAATGTATATTTTTGCCGTTTAATCTCACACCAGACCCACTATGACGGACAATTGTTGCCTGATGTCCGAATCTTTGCTGTGCTTGCGCCTACCGCGCCTTAAAGACCATTCACCATTTTTTGTTCTTTATTCGGTTGTTGGTCTTTAGAAGTTTGTTCCCATGCCAAAAGCTTTACATACTTTGGGATTCACCTCATCACACTGGAACTGTCCGCGGCATGATTTCGAATGAAATGTTTCTCTC
>NW_008752443.1:47472-48012 GCF_000715545.1 Opisthorchis viverrini | reverse complement strand
AAGTTCATGAGGGATCACAAATGCATATCAGATTTATGAGGTAGACGCAATAAACAGCAGCAAACAAGGAAGGGGTTTGACCGGTGGAAAGGAAGCACAACTGGGTTTCAAACCGCTTGGGCTCGAGGGATTCCCATTGCGTACGATTAGAAATATAATCTTTTACCTTCGCTTCAAAGAGATCATCTTCCAGAAGACCTTATGTAAAGCTTCCGCAGCCACTGGAAAAATATACTTCCGAACAACTAAAATCAAGTGACCCCACCAAAGCTCATTCACTCAACCAAACAAAACGTACTCACCGACATACTGCTCTCAGGAGTAAACAGATACAATGAGAAATATATGTTAACAGCACACAAGACTAGTGATAAAGGGCTTTTTATTCGCTATGCACCATTTGTTTACTTGAAGCTGATAGCAGTGCTTCGGGACTTGGAACTAATTCCTTTAAATATACTTTCTCTTCTAGTACTCTCTAACTCATTCAGCTACTTAGATGAGAACCTTCGAAGAAGTGCTAAGCGCCCGTTGTTTCTT
>NW_008752443.1:38720-39369 GCF_000715545.1 Opisthorchis viverrini | reverse complement strand
CGTACCCCGCTCTAATAGTGAACCAACGGGAACAGTTGGTAATTAAATTAAAATACCTAAACCGCTGAAGTGAATAACTCGAGCAGCTTTTCTCACTCTAATCACCAATAACTGAAACAAGGGCTGGGAAAATTGCAGCCGAAGTGTTTCACTGATGGAGAGTTGACTTGAATATTTTCCGGGTTCAAAGCCTGAGGTAATTTTGCTTCAGGGGCTGTAGCCAGGACACCTTCCAATTCACGTTTTATCTGTCTGAGTCCCAGTGTAACTTTAAATTGAGCAGTCTAACGAAAACCAACGAATACGCCAGGGAGCATTAGGATCCTCCGTTGTTCTCGTGCTACATTTTGTTTGCACTTAGAATCGCTGGAAGCCTGCATGCCTCATAACTGAGCGCATCCGTCTTAACATCAAGCGCGAACGCTCATAGAGTCTGTCCAGTATGTTAAATACCTCTCTAAGCGTCATGCTTAACATACACATGAAAACTGAATCTTGCATATCCCTGAAGTTTATCTCAGGGCGAAGACCGAACTAGACCAAACTAGCCTAATCGATCCTGATCAGCAACCGATTTCATACATACACAACTTCACCGTCTTTGGCAATGCCTGTTTAATTCAGTAGCCATGGCCTGGCACACGTTGGG
>NW_008752443.1:35698-38457 GCF_000715545.1 Opisthorchis viverrini | reverse complement strand
CTACCACTATTCTAATTATCACATCTGGCTACCAGATTTTTTTCTGGTCGGTTTGACGGCCGGACAAGTAAGACAGCTCAGTCAATTTGGCCAGGCAAACCGCAAGCAGACGCTGGTAAAGGCAAGTCGCAGAGGAAGTTAATAGAAATGTCAGCTAATGATAGTATAATAGAAATCAAATGGCCATATTCAGGGCAAGTGCACTATGGTCATGGGGCGACTGATCACTGGGGTGTTACCACGTCAAGCAAGAAAAAATCTACAACACCTGACCTTGAGGCTTTGGCTTCGCGCCGCAGTTGTACGTGAGTGTTTGGTTGACTGTGAAGTATATCATCAGATGAACTATATATGTTGGTGTAGAATGCCCTGTAGTACTAGAAGAACACTGACTGGTTTAGTTTGTGTCAGTTAGAGCTCGGCCAAATAGGACACCAATCATTAAACAGGGCTTATAGAGTAGTCGAGGATGGAGACTGGGATAGTGCGAGGTATAAGGTTTCCGGAAGAAAAAAAGGAAAGTAACACAACGCATTCAGTCCAAACAGGCACTGGAAATACTTCAGTGGCTTGAAGCAAGCCAAGAGATAGCTGGATATATTAACGGGATCTTATACCTGCCTACTGAGCGCATCGTCGCCAAACTCATATGAACTTGGGGCTTGATTCATAGAGGACATCGAATGTAGCTGGGTATAAAGTAAGGAGGCAGCAGAAAAGTAGGTTATCCGCTGACTGCGCTTAAGTATGACGGTGCATGTTGTTTTGCTGCTGATCAGGGAGGCTGTTCCAGATGCGAGCGCAGTAAACTAGAATGAATTATTGGCCTTGATTTGTGCGAACTGGAGGGCCAGCAGCATTTTGTTTTTGATTTCCTGAATTTAAAGGCCAGACTCAGAACCACCGGCGATGGGCGATGCACCCGTGAACCCCCGCCATAAAGGTATTTTTGTGCAGCAGACGGTGTAAGAGAGCTATATTCAGCTAAAATCGGCCTGAACCGGAATAGTTCAAGGCCTTTAACTTGACAGCGGGTGGTGGTAGGAGGGAAGCTAGAACTGTGAGAACACCCTTTTCTTGAACGAGCTCAGGACGCTTTCGGGCGGTAATCTACCAATTTGAATATAAAAGGAAAAATGCGGGAGTGATTGTACTAATGATAAACGTCGAACAGTGTAACACACAGGTAAGCTATGAGACTAGAAATTCGTCAGCCATCTCGATGCTGAAACTTGCTTGGCTTGTTTTTGATTGGTTATTTTTTTATCTCTTTGCGCCCAAAATAGCAGGCGCGGAACAGGGCAGCCGGAGTAACATGAAATTAGTACACTTTCGGTCCATAATAACATCTTTTGCTGTACTGTGGTAACTTTCCCAAATCCGAGGCGACTTGTTTGGCAAGGGATCACAGTACAATAAAATTATTTCCGCACAGCTGTCCTATACAATGGATGAAATATTGTGCACACCCAATCTGCCTGGCTGATTGCGATCTTAGTGACCTAAAAGTCGACAAACTTTCATTCTTAGTCTACCGAAACCCTATGCAGGTCAGTTAAGAACACAGATAAAAAGTGTTGCGTTCCCCACATCCTGACGCGCTTTGAATGTTGTTTGGGCGTAGGAAATTTTCTCAACGAAATTGGCGTAGACTGCGCATGCGAGTTTCACGCTATTGCTTTCTGCTCAGCATTGGTCGTCCTCATTGGAGCACTACTAAAAATTTATCTCACAACCGGGAATTGCAAACGGGATACCGCAACCAAAAGCGGTTCGTAGGTCAGTTTATCGTTATCATGGAGCTAACGTAAGCCGACTGGCAAAGTCTCATCGGGCTCTTCGTTACACTTTTGTTCACTACATCGAAGCCACGATAATGGCAGCTAGGAATCGCTGATTGTATTTCCATGTTGAATGCCACTATAGAGACACAGTTGCCGAAAAATTTAACACATCAAGAACCGATGAACATCTTTCGTGGGATATTGTGGTTAAAAGGAAAGAGTTATTGACAGTTTGGAGGGATGCTCATATTCAGGCTAAGGTGATTGGATTAATACTAACCTGATGTGGCCAGAAACAGATCAACTTCGTTAAAAGTGCCTGACCAGCTGCCGAACGCAATACGGTTGGCAGTTCATAATGTAGGCTGAAACGGACGCTGGAAACTTCTGAAGTATCGCTGACTCACCCCTTCCTCAGCATTTCCAGTGGACTCGGTGGGTTCATCACGTCCACAAAGCTTTTGATAAGGGGAGGGAACGTGCTACTTAGTAATGATTCTCAGTCCCCCACCGTTGAACCATGGACCCTATAAGGGACGAATGGCAAAAGATGACGCCCCAACAACTTAGGCATCGCTAATATCCCGCGGCCCAGAACGATAATCAGAGGGACAACGAAGTAAGCTTAACGTCTACGTACAGGAGTTTCTGGGTCTGAGAATCGGAACTAATGCCGCAAATGTCCCTTAGAGATTAGGCGGGTCTCCAAGATTCCCCGTACACTGCTAGATGGACATAGCATACAATGCCTGGCCTGACGGGTAAGGAGGAGGCGTTGAACGGGCTGTACCTATCGAATCTCAACGAATGGCTAAAGCATAAGGCTAAGTTGCATGTGCATAGTGTGGAGGCTGGGAGAGTGATAGGGAGTGACTCTGTAGGCAAGTAAATTTTTTGGGAGTGTGAGGTCCCAGGCATACAGGGCTAACCAGTTGGTTTCTGGTCCATAGGTCTTCGGTGGAAGACAACAAATCG
>NW_008752443.1:26979-34563 GCF_000715545.1 Opisthorchis viverrini | reverse complement strand
CACAAAGCTTTTGATAAGGGGAGAGAACGTGCTACCTAGTAATGATTCTCAGTCCCCCACCGTTGAACCATGGACCCTATAAGGGACGAATGGCAAAAGATGACGCCTCAACAACTTAGGCATCGCTAATATCCCGCGGCCCAGAACGATAATCAGAGGGACAACGAAGTAAGCTTAACGTCTACGTACAGGAGTTTCTGGGTCTGAGAATCGGAACTAATGCCGCAAATGTCCCTTAGAGATTAGGCGGGTCTCCAAGATTCCCCGTACACTGCTAGATGGACATAGCATACAATGCCTGGCCTGACGGGTAAGGAGGAGGCGTTGAACGGGCTGTACCTATCGAATCTCAACGAATGGCTAAAGCATAAGGCTAAGATGTGTGTGCATAGTGTGGAGGCTGTCTCAACTGGGAGAGTGATAGGGAGTGACTCTGTAGGCAAGTAAATTTTTTGGAAGTGTGCCCAGGCATACTAAGTTGCATGTGCATAGTGTGGAGGCTGTCTCAACTGGGAGAGTGATAGGGAGTGACTCTGTAGGCAAGTAAATTTTTTGGAAGTGTGAGGTCCCAGGCATACAGGGCTAACCAGTTGTGTTCTGGTCCATAGGTCTTCGGTGGAAGACAACAAATCGTCGATTGGTAAAGATCGGACGCCAACATAGCTAACAGTGCACACGTGTTTCTGCATCAAATCGTGAGAAAAACCGGCTGGCAGGCAGATATTTTTGTGGAACAGCTGAGCCAGTGGGGGCGAACGAAGCAAACAATGTTTCAAATAGCAATACTGTAAACGATGATAATAATAATAATTTCAATTGCTTCGTGGGGACGAAAAATAACGGATGGGTTTAACAATGGCAAGCTCACCATGTGTTGTTACGGGTAGAGAGAATTAAGGTAAACTAGGAAGTGTGCTGTAGCGAAGTACGTACAAAACGACCGACTCAAACAAGCTACTTGTGTGTCACATGAGTCCTTGGCCACTCTGAAGAGAACGATGATTCTGGCTTTGGTAGAGGCTGGTATGTTGTAATTTATGGCATTCTGAGCACTTCGCACAGAGGGTGTGGTTGATTATTTCAATCTGCGTTCAATCCGCGTTTCAATCTGCCTTCGGTGAGCCGACGGTAACGCGACAGCTCGTGTCTAGTGCAAAACCTTCCAAAAGCCTTTGTCTCCACTATGACGTCTGATGTAAAGAACGAGTGAGCTGGTCGTTCGGGTCAAAAGTATTCAATGGCATAGGATGCGCTATAAAGCATCAACTTTTTAATCAGCACTGTAACTAGGGAGGATGTTCAAAACATTCCAGCCATTTAAGTTTCAGCAGCCTTTTCATAAATGGTGAGTTTCAAGAAAGATTTTGCTTAAATAAAATGCCTGTCTTTTTAAGTCTAAGGAAAAATGCTTTGCCTATATGCATGCGTGCTTTGTGAGCTCTGTTTGCACCATCAGCGCAAAAGCTTCCAACTGCGCGTTGGTAATTGATTTACTTTGTACCGCTGCAGATCTTGAGCTTCTAGACCAAATACTGGACTCGACGGAGTACAGAACGTAGAACCGCGCTCTCTTACCTACTCGTTTCATTGACCCCAATCGACCACCATGACATTCATTCCAACCTACTGGACTACTCGTTCAAATTCAACCACCTCTGTGTCCCCATCCAACCTAATCCATTCACCTGACTTCCCAACAACAGTGCAACCAGTAAGTCTGCTCGTTCACAGATTGCACCATATTTTTGAGACTAAACTTGCCGTGTTCTCCCAATTTGAATTTTTCCATCTCCACCTCCACTTTCGCTCGGAAGTATATTTTTCCAGTGGCTGCGGAAGCTTTACATAAGGCCTTCTGAAAGATGATCTTTTTGAAGCGGAGGTAAACAGATTATATTTCTAATTGTGCGCAATGAGAATCCCTCGAGCCCAAGCGGTTTGGAACTCAGTTGTGCTTCCTTTCCACCGGTCAACCCCCCTCCTTGTTTGCTGCTGTTTAATGCGTCTACCTCATAAATCCGATATGCATTTGTGATCCCTCATGAACTTTCAACCATTTTCGTCTGCCATCTCTTACGCGCGCATCTTGACCAATCTGCGTTACCGCGCATCGTGCCTAGGCGCGTGTCGCAAACTGAGTTTGATTTTCCATCTTATTCGGGCTTTCTTTGGACTTGCACTACTTTGTGCAACAAATATGCGAAAGCCCATATTTTGAATTTTGTGCCCCTTTTATTACCGATTTTATACATGTAATATGGCATCTTATGATAGGTCACAAGCATCCACAATTTTCGGCTTCTGATTTTGCGCACCACTCAAGTGGGCTTTCCCAAATACGTTGAAGTATTCTACATCGCTAAAGTTATGAGGTTTTCCGTTCATATACGAAATCGTGCAATATAATAAATTATATAATTTGGCTCAAATAAGTTCGTCGCAACACTGTTGCTTGGAAAGCTCTTCTTGCGTTGAGTCGAAGATGGAATTTTGAATTATTGTGCAACATTGATATGACTCTGCGTCTCCGTGAATGTTGCAAGCTCTCAGATGCGCGCAACCAGTCTGTAGCCTGCTTGTGTGTTGCGTCCACCACGGTGAGGGATCATTTGCAGTAGAAAATGTAGCGTGAGTGAGCTCGATTCTTTATCACAAAAGGCAACGACCTTCCCGAAAAACGTACCCAGCGTCTTCCCTTCATCACCAAATCAATAGGTTTTGTCGCTTACCTTGGCTGAATATCGTAACATCTGAAGGTATACCTTTGTAGGACGCTTGTAGTGAGGCACTTTGCACGACTACCTTGTCCAATTGTTAACAGAGACCGTTCATCACCTCAAGGATGTGCGTTGAGGCTCTGACGTGCGCGCCCATGAAAATAACAACACTGATCTGCGGGTTTACTGGGGCTGTGTTGTTACTCCTATTTTTGTCTTTCGTAAACCTGTTTCACTTGACGATGATTTTTAAGTTAAACTGCATGAACATCTAAATCTCGTGCACATCATCAAAAGCGTTGAAGCACCCTAGTGCCCTTATTGTCTCGTTCTCGACAATGGAAAATCGGTGCCTGCACTGAATTTGCGGGGTCAGGATCCATGGGCTAATTAGTTGACGCAAGGAATTTTGAAGTCAAGAGGAGGCGTATACAAAGTAGTCGTGAAAGCAGCCTTAATCCATGGTTGTGACTTGATCCTAAGAAATCGAATTATTCATACACCTTCAGTCGTGTATCCATGCGTAATGCCGCAGAAGCGATCTAGCGGATGTGCGGATAATTTGCGTTCACACTGCTTCTTCACGGCACCAAATTGAGCCACGGAGTGCTACAGGTGATTCATCCAGCATTTTTCTGACATATATCAGGTTTCATCGGTACGGAAGGTAAACACGTAAAAACGTGTGAACGAAAACAGCTCGTGTTGCTGCAGCTGGTTCGATTCTTCTCTGTTGAACTTTTCGATACGGCTGAAATTCGCGGAACTTAATTCCGGGCAGAATAACCTACGCGTTGATCGAAGCACTAAAGTGGTCTACCATTTCGGCAGCAGGGGCAGGTGCTGCCCAGAAAAAGGCCTTAAGGACAACCCCGAATTTGGAAATATGGAAAATTCAAGGTCATCCGGTGGTTAAACTGCAGGATTCAGAACAAGTGCATAAGTATTTTGCTTGTTGCTTGCGGGCCAAAGACAGAATAGTAGACAATTCTGTAAACATCTGTGAGTTTGGGCCCTAAAATAGCTGCATTCAATAAAGTGTTTCTAAAATTGCAGCGGACAGTGCGATGGTTCTTTATTTATGGCGTGCGTGTGCCTTAGGACCTTGACTGCAGCATATATCGCCACAGTACTCGAAAAACGTGATTATCTTCCACAATAATTTATTTCAGGTCATAACGAAAAGTGGTATGCATTTTAACTTCTTGATGAGCTACATGCTGTCCCGGGAAACCTGGATAGCGTGTTCCAAAATATCGGCATGGTGCACCCGTCTTTTCAGATGCCAAACAAAAACAACCTAATTGGTCCAAAGGTGAGAGACGCTAATAAAACCCATGTTTTTAGAACGTGGGTTTACAGCAACTAGGCGCACCTTGATAAAAAATAAATTCGATGCCAAACTGAAAAGTTCAAACACAGGATTTTAGTTTTTGAGCATAATTTGTAAAAGTTCCTCCAAATTTGTTTGGACATTGGTGGTGGTGATTTTCGTGGCAGATTCTTTGCTGGCCGTAGTTTGGTGTGTTTAGCTGGCCTGCTTTCTGACGTGCGCGTGATGCGTGTGTGTTTGGCCGTGTTCTGTCATTATGCATGTCGTTGCAACGAGTAGAGTGTGAAAACAATAATGTTAAATCATATGGCGTCTTTGAAAGTTTACGGAAACGGAGTTGACATGTTGTTCATCAAGGTCGTGTTCATGTCTCAATGTCGTCTTGCGATGCATGCAGTGAGATGTGAAAAAAGCACGGGGGAGACAAATGGATACGGACACACCAATAAGACTGGCGACCGTTATAGATTACAAGGCGAACGCCCGTTTAGTTTCCAAATTGCGCACACCCATCGGTGTTGCGCAGGATTTAGAATCAGCAGGGACTTAAACACAAGATAGGATATGGCCATAGTCCGGTTTCCCGCAAGATTCCCTAGTCATACTGAAATCCACATGGTTGTTATACAAGGACTAGTTACTTACTTGGTCGCGTTATCATACCGAGACATGGGAAGATTATGTGCTGGCCTCCGTTATAGACAGCCTGCCAAAAACTGAATGCTTGGTAACGGATGGCTTGTTGTGCCTTGGCTTGGTGTATTAGCCAAACACAGCATTGTCTAATCCCACCTGCAGTGGCACCTCATTCAGGATAGACCTCCTAATCGACTGCTGTCCAACTATCATGTCCCTGGACAACATGTACAGCCTACTCGAAGGTGTAAAATGCCCGTTTTTGATGAATGCATTCACGACCATCCGCCCCGTTGCCATGCATCGGCAGAAAAATTGTGCACAGCCCATACGTGCTCAGTAAGTTTCTCCAAAATAACTTTCCGCAGATGCTTCTTTCCGTGAAACCAAGATGAACACAGGCATCGACCTACCCAATAATCGGGATCGACATTAGATGTGATGTGTGCGCGTTTTAGGTAGTCAGGACCGTCTTAATTTCATCTGCAATGCGTTGAGCCTCAGATGACTGGGTTTATACTTCAGTGGCGCACTGGATCCCTTATCTCGTCACGTTTTGGGCGTCGGCTGGTGGGCTACATGCCAAAAAATAACTTGCTCACTGGGTGGGTTTGCCCAAGGCTATAAAAATATTAAAATCAATTAGTCATTACACCGGCACAGACGGATTTTTGCCGGTCACCCAGAGTAAGGTGCACTGTGGGTCATTGAAAATCCACCAAACTTACTAGCCATAGCGAATTTCGCGGATGGCTTTTCCTGAGAGATATCTGTGGGAACGTTAAAGTATTTCTTCACAAATCGCTGCTCGTTTTTGAGTTCAATCGGGACGAAATGATTTAATTATTGTTCAGGTACTGAAGGAAAGGATCGCGGAGGATCAAATCCTCCACAACTCCCAAGGTTATCAAAAACAGATCACCTTGAGACACGACGGCCAATGAAAGCATGAATTTTGCGCCTTGAGTGGGTTCAACCAAATTCCAACAAAACTGCATCTCCTTGGGAGATTTTAACTTTCCGAAAATTACCTCCAAAGGCTTCAACATGGAGTGAAGCTTTCCTTTGTTTTAACTTCGGGCGTGCCTCTAAACCGGTAAAGTGACAACATAATAAGTGTTTAAGTGGATACCGTCTACCAGCACATGTTGAGGCGAGTACCGCACTGACAGATCTACAAAGTGTTTACAGCCAACCCCGCTGGAATGAATATTGCTACATGATGCTTGCCATAATTCATCACGCTCGGCTACGGTGAATTATACATCCAAGAACTCAACCGATTATCAAGAATGTGGCCGATGTCGAACAACGTAAGTGCCATCGACCACGAAAAGCTCGACGCACTGAACAGTAATGTTCGCCGAGATAACAGCGTTGTACATGCTTGGCCCAAAATGTTTTGTCCAAAAAACTACTGCTCTACTACTCTACTACTACTCTACAACGATGGATGGCAGTTGGTCGGTCATTTATGACGCCAAGAAGAACTTCTGTGAGTGTAAAATATTGCGTATACCGGCCCGCATATGCCGGTTGTCTGCCATCGTAAACAAACTGTAATTGTACACAATAAAGTACTCAATCCCACTGGTACTGTGTAAAGCGTCCATAAGTGGGTGAACTGACTTGAAGTTGTGAAGTTATGAGACTTTCTTCGACTTGCCGAAGTGACCAAATATTCAACGACCGGAAAGTATCTACGAAAAAATAACAAGGCCCGGTTCCAACGGAAACGGGGAGTTCGATTAATTTGCACCTGATACAGCAGCAGGGACATCAGTCCTGCATGAATGCAGCTTTATACGGATGCGGACACAGAAGACGGTGGTCATTGGACTAGCGTATCAGTCTTAGTGACGAAAAGTGCCTCTACGGATCGTCCGGCGGAGGCGCAGCGAATGTCTCCGTCGTACATGATACGAATGGACTGGGAGATATTACGAGGATAGATGCCCAAATGGACTTAGGTATCCGGACCCCTTCACGTCGGGCTCACCAATTATGTAGCGGACTAGGACCTTATCAGCGTGTCCGGATAAATTAACAAGCAATGTAACCGATACAAAATCACAGGATCACAATAGAAAAGGAATGAGTAGTCAAATGGGGACTCACGAATGTGTAGATCGAATAGCCCACTACACCGATCCAAATGCAGTAACTGGCTGTGAGAGGAAATATTCCCTTGTCGGAGTTTCCCACAGATGGTTCCGCGTGCGCGATATATTCCACGGTAGGAAATTATTCACGGCTTAAAAATGTCACAGGGATTTATTGTGACGCTCAACAGTTGACACAGACACAGATTTGGTTCCACTCGTTCAGCAGTCAACAAACAGTTCAACGGAGCTTAAATACGCTCGTTCAGCAAGAAGTCAGCAGGGCACATCGGAAAATTTTGTATTCGTAACATTAAAATAAATGTCATGATACAATGTGAACGACAGTTACAAAGTGTGTTTCAAGTTCAGGAAGAATGGTGTGTGTGACAACGGATTACAGACACTACAAAAACGTCCTACTCAACTCGCCACGCAAAATGGACTAAGAAGGTATTCGTCATTCTACGGATGATTCGGAGCATCTTCTCCTGTATCACTGGCACGGACATTCAGATACTGCATCTGGCCTACATCAGACCGCTTCTTGACTATTCCAGCCAAGTTGTCCACTCAGTACGCAAGAAAGAAAACACCCATTGATCATGTCCGACCAGCCGCCAAGAAAATGGCCGCCGGACTTAAATTCGTCGATTACGAAACACGCCTTTAGGTGCTTGGTCTCCTTCTCCCTGAGTATCGTTGCTTCCAAGGCGACCTAAGGCCCTGATTGAGCAAGGCTTTCCAGCAGTTTTTCCTCGTTGACCAAACTAACGCCCGCCATGGATATGACAAG
>NW_008752443.1:5741-26154 GCF_000715545.1 Opisthorchis viverrini | reverse complement strand
TCGTCGATTACGAAACACGCCTTTAGGTGCTTGGTCTCCTTCTCCCTGAGTATCGTTGCTTCGAAGGCGACCTAAGGCCCTGATTGAGCAAGGCTTTCCAGCAGTTTTTCCTCGTTGACCAAACTAACGCCCGCCATGGATATGACAAGCTTTTCAAGCTCGGAGCGCACATCTTTACTAGGCGTCGCTTTCTGTTATTTTGGGTAGTTGCTGCGTGGAATAACCTTCTTCCAATTGTTGTTCACGCTGCATCCAGTAACCAGTTCAAATCACCTTTGGACGCTTTTTTATATGCCCTCGCACTGCAAGGTTACTGCTTCAAGCTGAGAAGTCAAGGAGCAGTGATACACCCTTTTTCGCTTCTACCTTTGAGGTGAACGAGAGCTGTTGAACCACAAGAAGGAACTTGACCCGGCAACTTTGGGCGAAACCCTCGATCCTGTGAACCTGTGAATTCGTAAGTCCATGAATCAACCAATCACAACATCGGTCTAACAAACACAACCGCTCCATTGGCTCATTTCCCGAGCGACTGCATCTACTTTGATGACTCCATATCGCCACTCATCCGCCGATCGTTCAAGGAAGGGATCTGGAAGTTCGTCTAATTTTATGGAGAGATCTTCAGGAATTGTTTCAGAGAACGAACCATGGTTGGAACCTTTAGCTTGAAGGGAAACTTGGGCAAAAGCCTCGATCCTGTGTATCAATCCGTGGATCCGTGACATCGATAGAGCATTTATCTGTGCTCACACTCGAAGTCCGATCTCACCTCCCGATCAATGTTAAGAAATGCGCGAGGGCGAATGTAGCCAGTAATCCTACGAGGTAGTCAATGCCTTTTACATTGTGCCGTGAAGGGATCGTTGCAGACGAGTCCAGAACAGGAAGATTGAAAAGCGGTAACACTTAACAGCGAACCGTTTTCATGGAGGCATTGTTTACGCTTCAAACCGCTCCGTTCAACCACGGTCCGATCTTTTTCGTTTCTATCAATTGCATGTTTGCCCGGCCTTAGCTAGACCACTTCGTTCAGACATAGAGTCATGGGTTCACCGTATAAGAAAACACTAAGGAATTTTAAGTTTCCATTGGGAAGAAAGCTACCGATAAACGAGTCATTCATCCAACGATAGAGTTCTGATTTGCAACTATTCCAATTTTGTTTTGGAATAAGCTACCGAAATCTGCACGGTTCATGTCTTCAGGGCTCACCTCAGTGCATACTGCGAAGGTTCATTGCTTGATGGTGTACATAATCCGGACCGACAGCTTTTGACAGTCTCCAGGATTGTTCGTTTCCTTTCATGCGTTGGACTGATGGACGTGTTTTGTGACTGATGCTGATGTACTTGCTCCATGGCTGTCTGTGTGATTGGCGATTTTCTACCCGACTTGTGTTGCGATAAGATGATTAGGTGAGGTTTCCGCATACTGATCTCCGTGACTCACTTTAACGTTGTGTCTATCGTTTATTTTCTGGCTCATCCTTTTACCTTACTGGGTGAGGATTGCTCACAAACATTGGATATGCGAACGGCCTTTATCTCCTTGGTTCAAATCCCTCGAGGATGCAAAACATTTTTAATTGCTTTAATAATTCTGCTGAACGGTTCGTTCTTCGCTTCATGCTGCTACAAGACCGGGTAGAATCAAACTCAAGACACACGATTGCAGATAAGCGTATCGATTTGATAGATAAAGTTATTTACCTGAGACGTGCAAGTTCCGATGAACTGGCCGGGGAAAAATCGGGAGGGTTGGAGTGGCTTTTGTTAAACGGCGGCACCTATGGCACTTGCGTGACGTCAGTTTATCTGTAAAGGGCATTGGAATCTATACTGCTTTATAAATCAGAAACTCGTCCTCCAATCTTAGCATTTACGAAAGCTCTTAGTGTTCGACCATTAGTGTATTCGAGCGTGGTGCGTGTGTGGTGAGGGCATCGGATTTTCAATGCTGAGGTTTACTAGATGGTTCTAGGAAAAAGAAACCTTAAAGATGTGTGAGTTACTGACGCTTCATAAGTTAGCTTACTAAAGACATGCGCTTCGTATGCCAGGGGATCGTTTGCCCAACATAGCTCATTTACACAGCAGTTCACCGAATGATGGACACTGTGTGACTGTATTCCACTTCCCCGTTTTCCGGTGATCGAAACTAGCAGCTGGAACCAATATGCCTATGGCACAGTTTATAGCTGTAAATTGATTGATTGACTGTGTGACCCACGACGAAGTATGAAAACAGTAACCAGTATATCCGGCTGGGTCGACAACTGCCGACCCCCTTGAGGAGGTCGCATGAACCTGTGGTTAATAACACTGAAAAACACGGCGCAATCAGGCACTCAATGGCGCGCACCTGCACCGTACCTATCGTCCTCAATACGTAGCTGCATAGTTCCTCGGAACAACTGACCATAAAATCGAAATGGAATCGTAATCCTGTAGCATCTTTTGGGTGCCTAGCTGCCATGCCACCCGAAGGTTGCACGAAAGCTGGGATACTGCCAGGTTGCCCAGGCCTAGACATGGGAAATCGAGAGGCGGATTCGAACCACAGATCTCCCAGGCAGTAAATTCGCGCTCTAACCACTTGAACCATCTCTCGTCTTATTTCCCGGCGATCGAACTGTAGTAGCTGGAACCAATATGCCCTTGATATGCAGTCCATGGGTGAAAAGTTAACTGACACTGGCTGGACAAGTTTGCCAGTTTCATTGAAATATCTGTTGGGATGCGAACCTGCGCGGCAGTCTCAATGGAGTTTTAAATGGACACAGGATGGAAGGGGAGTTTGGTTCGGTTCATTCCAGTCTTTCAGCTCACATACCGTGTAACGGGGTGTATTAGTTCAACTTGCTACAGCTTCGTTCACGGAGGATAATGAGAATAAGGGAATGAGGGCCATGCTTTGAAAGCGATGCTCCAATCAGTTCATTGATAGTAAATGGTTTTTTTGTCCGGTGTGATATGGTTCGAGAGCTATGCAGTGAAGATGATGGCTTTGATGCAAGACCTCCCATTGGTTGCTTGACAAAGCAATATACGTCAGGATCGCCGACCTTTAGCTTGTCCTGTCCTACGGTCTGAATCCGGGACGGAGACATTTACCAACTTGGCTGAGTTGACTGCTAAGGGCTTTCACACTTTGTTGTCAAGCCATCGACTGACCGCCTCTCGGTGGCCTCAATCGGATACAAGACCCGGCAAAGATGACAGCATGAAGCAAATGGTCCTCTGGCGTACGAAGCACACGGCCTAACCAACGTAACCTGTGGGGTGTGATCAGCTGATCTATCGCGAATGAATGGTCCTCTGGCGTACGAAGCACACGGCCTAACCAACGTAACCTGTGGAGTGTGATCAGCTGATCTATCCAGGGCGAATGAATTTTTCTGACAATCATCTGGCGTACTTCAGCATTACTGGTCTTGTGTTCCCACCAGATTCAAGCAACGTTTTAGAAACACTATGGCCATACAGAAAAAGCCTTTGACTTCAGCATTACTGGTCTTGTGTTCCCACCAGATTCAAGCAACGTTTTAGAAACACTATGGCCATACACAAAAAGCCTTTGACAATTTTCCACACGCAGCGTTCACATCTCTGCTCCATAAAGTAAGACAGATCGGATGGCTGCATTGTACACTCTACTGTTGGGAGTCAAACTGCTGTCCAGGTAAGTAAACCTATCTACTAGATCGATCGCCTTACCTGCAGTCATGAGGTTCGGGTTTGATCCCATCCATTCTTGCGGCAGCACTTAACACAGTACAGGCGTAAAGCGCATACCGATCTATGCAGCAGAACTATTTAGGTAATTTAAATTGGTCCACATTTCCAAAAGGTATGACCCAAGCAGAGTAATATCGTCAGTGTACTCAATGTCTGTGATCAAATGCCTCGGGAGTACTTCGAACTCGGAAGTGTTGGAGGCGGATAAGAAGATTTAAGCGGCGTTTCGATTGTCAAGTTGAAGGAGAAGGTCGACAGAGGACACTTGCCTAACACCACTGGACCTGGTCAGATTTATCAAAAATTAAGCTGCTCGGAGATGAAAGCCTTTTTCCTGGATCCGATTAAGTACTGAGGTTAAGCGATCAGAGGCTGCCACAATGATGTCATCCATGTACTCCGCGACGTCTGTTAACACACTAAGCATCGTATCCATTTTCTGTTGGAATATGGCTTGCACCGTTTTTACCCCAAAGGGAGGATGATTGACCTGGAAAAGACCATGGTGCATGATAATGGTTGGAAGATCCTTGTAGTCATTCACAACTTTGATTTGTAAATAGGCATCAGCAAGATCTAATTTGGCAAAGCAAGTACCGTCGTTGAGTTTGATAAACAGGTCTTCTGGAACTGGGAGTGGATACTGACACGAATCGAGTGCAGCATTCAAGCCTGTGGAATAATCACCACAAACCCTGATCTTCCCATTCGTCTTCTTGACCACAACTTTGGAACTGCCCAGGATGAGAAGTTGACAGGCTGGATAACACCTGAAGTCTGGAGATGATCGAGTTCAGTGTCTACAGATGTAAGAGTCACATAAGGTACAGGGCGTTTTGGTCTGAAAACAGGTTTGCTATTTGGCTTCAAATGAAGTGTGGCTTGGGCTTTGGAAAAACGCCCAAGACCATCCTGAAAAACATTAGAGAACTTTGATTAGACTGTGCGTGTAGGTTGTTGGGAAATGCTTGTATGAGTGGGATGTACGCTGTCACATATAGACTGTAAACGAACACGAAAATAAGAATAAACTGACCTATCCAATCACTACTGAGCAAGTTCATATCTGAACAGTCCTTGGGGTAGCAAATGTCTTTAATTCGCACATTGTTGAGAAATGCATCACAAGTGAGTTCGCCGGTAAGCGGTAAGTTGTCGCCGGAAGCAGACTCTGCACACTGGTTGGCATCAGAAAATAATAGCTCCCCAATTACATTCCGATTGGAAATCAGTGTGATGTCCGAGGCTCTGTCGAGCTGAAGGCGGACATGGTGTTCATTCAGAGGAAGTGTGGTGAATTCTCTCCTTGAGGTGAAATTTACTTTGAATGATACAAAAACCAACCGACATTGCTTCCGTTGTGATGTAGGAGCCTTTTAAATGCGCTCTTTTTTGTGATCAATCGGCTTGGTTCTCTGTGGAAAACAAAAAAATCGTTCAGCTGTAACACCCTTCCGGTGCCTAGCTGCCATGCCACCTGAAGGAAGCACGATGGCTGGGACACTGCCAGGTTGCCCAAGCCTAGACAGGGGAAGTCGAGAGGCCGAGGTCGGGTTCGAACCACGGACCTCGCTTTCAGTAAATTAGCGCTCTAGCCACTTGAGCCATTTCGCTCCAAACAAAATCCTTCCTAATGACCAATACGACGGCACGTCTGACATTGGTATTTTCTGAACGGGCAAAAGCGGACTTAACGTCAGTCACCACAAGACCAATACGGTTTAGCTGGCTTGTTGTGTTTGAGATGGGAGTTGCTTTAAACCACATTCTTATTTCCGGAAACAGTGCACACTATGTCTTAGGGGCCAGCTGATGTCTGGCCGATTATTTTGTTGTCCCGGTTCAGTTGGATGAGGCGCTGCCATTCAGCAGTGGGCTGTTGTAAGGTTATTATATTTGGGTTTTGTTCAAGTTGGTGCAATTATCTCGTCCGAATGCTTGCATGACGGGTGGACTGGATGCCAGATATAAATATATGGCATTTGAATTGATTTTCGTCCATCTCACAGCTTGAAACGCTCGCATTGTCGATTGGCAAGCCAGGACAAAGTTATCCTTCATGACCAGTTTGAGGCATTGGTATCGGATGTTGAACAAAGATGTGTTATCCCCAAAGGTTTGCGTAAGGGTCTTGATAGTACTATCGAAGCTGAGATCACTGAGTTGTTTTGGAACAGCTTGATTAGCCGGAACAGGGTGCGATTGCTCTCCTTTGCAGGAGAGTTCTCCATTTCCCGGTCTTTTTTCAGTGTCCTTATTCCCTAAACTCTTTATTATTTGGTGCTTGAGAAATCCGTGTGCTCCATCACCCCTTTTTTTTACTGGCGCAGGCTGGTACCGATGAATCTATAACGGAATAATTAGAAAGCGTACGTTTGGTTGTGCAACGAGACTTCCATCGAAGAATCCTTACAGCATCAGAAGCTGCGGAAGCACAGGTGACCAACCCTCGACGTAGCAGAGGGGCATAAAATAGATAACGAAAAGTCTGGGTGCTATCGTTTCAACTCAGTTTCCAGGATAGGGACTGCGCGATTCTCACTGCGTATGGTTGGAGAGGCTGCAAGATATAGCTGCTAATCGATATCAATTGCTTCCTTGTCATCAATTTCCAGAGGTTTGGACACGTAATGATTGTGGTGGGCTAGCACTACGTTCCTTCTACGCCAGCTTTTATGCTTTTCTTCACATTGAGATTTACAAATAAATCATGGTTGAGCGGTGATGTATGTTGCCGATGGTGGTAATGTTGCTGGTATAGTCTTTGTGGCTTCAATCAGAGAGGCTGGTTGCGAAGTGGTCCCTTGTTCATTCGGGTGTGCGAGCGACCTCTTGTAAGTGTTTCAAAAGCTGTGATAATGGCCTCTTTCACATCTCTCCCGTCGTCATCCAAATTATCATCGTGCCCTTCTAGTCCTGGGAGCTTCTCAGCTAACTCAGCTTGATACTGTTGGGCTGCAGAGACACTGTAGGTGGCGGACTAAGTGGCTCTGCGTCAACCAATGCGTTCCAGAGGGGAAGCGAATAGATACGTTTGTCAGCACAATGCCGCAATTGGAGTCAAGCGGCGTACTCCCTGCTAGGTTTTGCTACCTTCGGAATTGGTGTCCAATCAAGCTTGCCGGATATCCATCACCCCGAATTTTGTTCTTCACTTTAGTTTGGGAGTGCATCAGGACTGTTTTTATCCCATATAAACCAGGGACGTCAGAGGTCACTCGAAGGCTAAAATACGAGTAGCTTTCCAGAGGGGAAACACTGTGGGCTTTGCCCTGGCGCAATTTGGTGATCGCCTCCCTGCACACAGAACCAGAAACTGTCTACAAAATTAAGTGTGACAGCTGCACCAAGGTCTGTTTAGGACAGGCTGCCAGAGAACTTCACATCAGAATCGGAGAGCGTAGGGGACCGCTTAGAAATGTGGATGAATATAAAGCTCTACTGAAAGACTCGGCAATTGCGGGACACGCACGGGACATGGGACACAAAATGAGAAAATGGTGAGGTTTGGAGGCCAGGGCTGCGGTCCACGTCACAGAGACTAATAGCCGAGCTGGTAGAAATCGCCAAGTATCTCAGCGTCAACAGAATAGAAAGCAAGTGTGTGGAGAACGGTCTTGGATCCGCCGAGCTAACATGTGTTGATGTGCGATTATCAGAATGAAAAGTAGTCATCATCTGAATTCCACTTGACCGCACCCACCTCTCCTTCCCCTAACTAAATTGCCGCAACTCTCTCAAGCCCACGAAAACGAACAAAAGTATACACCAGCGGTGAATCATCACTCGAAGCACCCTGAAGTTGAAGATTAAGGAACGAAAACCGATCGGAGCTAATTTGAAACTCCTCCAACTCATCAATGCAAGATTTTGGCAACCACACTAATCGACATGAGCGGTTAATTTTAATACTCAGCATTGATCTAGTGTGATCATCTGAAGAGGTCTTACTGATTGGTTCTCCGTCTGCCATAGAACCTGTCCAATTCGGTGACCTTCTCACTTGGCCTGATGAAGCTTTTGTCTCAAAAGCGAAAAGCTGTCCAATTAAAAACTGCCGTTTGTTTACCAAGCCCTTCCGAAATGATGACTTCTCAATCAGTTCCAATTTTTTTCCATTCGGTTGAGTCCATAGTCACATGATTTGAGCGCCTGTTCTGAAACTTTATCATGGCCAGAAACAAACGATATTTTGCTGTTCCATATCAACTGTGTGGTGAGCATCAACCTTGAATAGGCTGCCAAGATTGGCTCCATCAGAACTTAGTCGGCTAGTCTGAGCAATCAAATTACCTGCCAGGATCACGATATCCGTAATTCCCGGAAACAGGATTGTATTCGTGCTTGCCCTGGCGCAATTTGGTGATCGCCTCCCTGAACACAGAACCAGAAACTGTGTCTACAAAATTAAGTGTGACAGCTGCACCAAGGTCTGTTTAGGACAGGCGGCCAGAGAACTTCACATCAGAATCGGAGAGCGTAGGGGACCGCTTAGAAATGTGGATGAATATAAAGCTCTACTGAAAGACTCGGCAATTGCGGGACACGCACGGGACATGGGACACAAAATGAGAAAATGGTGAGGTTTGGAGGCCAGGGCTGCGGTCCACGTCACAGAGACTAATAGCCGAGCTTGTAGAAATCGCCAAGTATCTCAGCGTCAACAGAATAGAAAGCAAGTGTGTGGAGAACGGTCTTGGATCCGCCGAGCTAACATGTGTTGATGTGCGATTATCAGAATGAAAAGTAGTCATCATCTGAATTCCACTTGACCGCACCCACCTCTCCTTCCCCTAACTAAATTGCCGCAACTCTCTCAAGCCCACGAAAACGAACAAAAGTATACCAGTGGCACCAGCGGTGAATCATCACTCGAAGCACCCTGAAGTTGAAGATTAAGGAACGAAAACCGATCGGAGCTAATTTGAAACTCCTCCAACTCATCAATGCAAGATTTTGGCAACCACACTAATCGACATGAGCGGTTAATTTTAATACTCAGCATTGATCTAGTGTGATCATCTGAAGAGGTCTTACTGATTGGTTCTCCGTCTGCCATAGAACCTGTCCAATTCGGGACCTTTTTCACTTGGCGTGATAAGCTTTTGTNGCGAAAAGCTGTCCAATTAAAAACTGCCGTTTGTTTACCAAGCCCTTCCGAAATGATGACTTCTCAATCAGTTCCAATTTTTTTCCATTCGGTTGAGTCCATAGTCACATGATTTGAGCGCCTGTTCTGAAACTTTATCATGGCCAGAAACAAACGATATTTTGCTGTTCCATATCAACTGTGTGGTGAGCATCAACCTTGAATAGGCTGCCAAGATTGGCTCCATCAGAACTTAGTCGGCTAGTCTGAGCAATCAAATTACCTGCCAGGATCACGATATCCGTAATTCCCGGAAACAGGATTGTATTCGTGCTTCGTTCCTAAAGAGTCTATGTAACAGCTTTCCTCATCCCAGACGCTTTTGAGTGAAGTTGTCAGGATAGTCCTCATCATCGACAGAATAATTTCAGTTTTCGACACTGGAGGTTTGCTACCGTACAACCATAATTTATTTGGAGGCCTTACTGTGGCGAGAAGCGGGTGCCTAATACAATAATTGCGAGATGCTTACATTCCCAGACGCTCACCCGAGCTCCCTGGAGAGAAACTGACAACACCATTTCGAAGGCTGCATTCCAACTGAATACCTATTCAATTATTTTCGGAAGGGATCCTATCCAGAACACTTGCTTCAGTTCAATATTTATTTGCTTGCCTATTTTTTGCATCCGGCTGTTGTTTCCGCAGGATCTTGATTGGTCTTGGGCACGAAGTGTTTCCAAAATGCGTTCTTTTCATCAACTTACAACAATAGGATACATAAAATGACTTGGATTACTGGACGATTGAACCGAGTGAATGATACCATCTCAGTCCTAAATGAGTTGTCTGAAAGCCTTATTGTGAGTAAAAGGATAAAAGTAGATGAGAAAGAGACTTGGTGCCAGCCTACCACATTCTTTTTAAGGTGCACACACCCCCAGACACACATTTAGACAATCTGGATAGATATTGATAAAAGGAACGCCATTGAAATCGCTTGGTAGCCATATTTTTGCAGTGTCTCCAACCAGGCGCAATAGGATCACGCCATCCTCATCCTGGAAGGCGAGTCGCACCGACTGCACCCAAAATTTTTGTAATCTCTTCCACACCCCGCTGCCAGGTCACGGGTTCCCCACCACTCTGAATCAGGCACGAAAGCAACATCCTCTTCGTGAACGATAGTTCGGCATGCGCAATACATGGCCTAATCAATGCAGCTTCGGGTGCTGGACACATTCTTCAATGGAAGTCCCAGTTGCACAATCAAACACTCGCTTTCTAATTGTTACGGATACGTTGACACCAACATGAGCTATGGTTCTGAGACAGCAGTTATGGAAGGCATCAAAACGTCTTATTGGCTTCTCGGACACGTGAAGTCTCACAGCCGTGTTACAAAAACAGGTCGCTCCGTTAAAAGTCGTTCAGCTGCAACTCACACCGTAGCCCGATGCACACCTCTCTTGAGCTCCAGGGATATATCGCTTTGACACTATGGGTGTTTCAAATTAGCAAGCGCCGCCAGAGCCCTGCAGATTCGTGAATTGGCCTCGTCTGTCACACTACAGTCGGAGCAAGGCAACTTCCAAGATACGTAAAACACTCCGCAGCTTTGAGTGCCTCTCCCTGGATTGTAAGTTTCGTGTTGAGTGACTGCACTTTGTTGGTACAGAGCGCGTGCCATAGGACGGGATGGCTTTTGTTAGTTCATCCGAAAACATGCGCCTTTTCCTTTTAGAAGACACGATGTTGTCTGCTTCTCGATTTCTCAGGCGGCAAGCTTGTCACTTGTGTTCATGTTCAGTGGTGCTGGACGTGATTAGTTCTGCATTGTTTGTCCTTTCAACATAATGACGTTATGTTGCTTGAAACTTCTCTGCTTACCTCTGACCTCACGGAGGTCGAAATGCTCCCGGTGCGCTCGATCACGAATAAAACGCACTCAGATGATATCGCTCACATAGTATCGCAGGCCATGTTCCTCAGAAGTTGAGACCATTTTAAACCAGCTATATGTTTTTTCTCACGCTTCAACATACGTTAAAATCCTGCGAAGTGCACCAAAAGTTTGTATGGAATCAAACTCGAATCTTAAGCTTACTGGCTAGGCGATCGATGCGATGGCAAAGTAAATTTTCCAAGCGCTTGTGTACAATCTCTGGTGAACTAGCAGAAGACTAAATCAAGGCTTGATTTGGAAAGACCAGCGCGGTTTTCGCCAACCCATGATGCCTGTGGTCCTGGTCGCGTGTTAGGACCAAAGTAGACAGCGGCCGTCCTGTTCATACGGCCTCATGAATCTCCATTCCTGCATATGCATTGAAACTTTTGAGTATTTCATCGTTGGTGTCTGCGAAGCGTTTTACAGGTCTCCAGAAGGGTCATAGGAGCTGTAGTGCTGAGACACGTCAGGGGAGTTTTAGAAGAATAAATCTCTCCTCGGTGGACCAGTTTTTCCCCGTCCACAGGCTGTGTACTGGTGTATCAGATGACCGCTCGCAGAGTACTTATTCAGCCCTGTTCTGTGTGCAAGCGACTGAAAGCTGGGCAATCGATAACCTTGAAACGAATTATGAAAGCTCCATTGGTAAAATCAGCTTGGTTTACAAGCTTCGCCTCCTTGAATCAGGACCCCATGAACGCGAAGTATCAATGGTTATTGACATTGACGGACGTATTTCATTCGCGCTATTATCGCTCCAGCATCACTGCCACTGGAATCAGTGCGTAGCTCTACAATGGCTCACTTTAATAGGTATCTCGAGCGATTCAACATCAATCGACTGATTAGGTCATCGCCTCTAATGTTTGGGAGCTGCGCCCCTATTTCATCGCTTTTCCGTCGAAACTGTTAAACGAGTAACAGTAAATTAACTCAACTTCTTCCAGATTCCTACCGCTCTGCGCCTTCTCAAAATTCCGCAACCATGAGCTCTTAAAGTGCTGCTGTGTCTTCTTTGCATGGGGCCTCGAACAGTATTTTCTTCCCAACTCACCACTTTTTGCATGGTTGAAAAGTGCCGTCTGCATTGTTTTCATCTGTGTGGTCGTGACAAAATTGATGGGCCGATCAGTCTCTTGTTACGACTGGCCAAACGGGCAAAAGGACAAGTCACTTAAACATGGATGAAATTCCCACCCAATGTTTATACTTGTGTCATTTCCGTTCGTGGGGTCCCAAATTTGAATTTGTGTTCACCCCCGGATCCCATTGTCTACTGGAACATCAGCTGAGGTGCAGACGCATTTGTCTGGTTACTTCTGACGCTCTCTGTCGGTTGAGCAACCCTACGTACCGTGATGATGAAACTCCCGAACTAGTATTCGGGCAACTCCAGGGTTTCTCTGTGGATACTCCCGACCGTGTTGCTTTTTTCTGGATAGACCAATTTGTCTGCAACCAACCACATACGTTCGCCTTTTTGTTTATCGTTCGCTCACGTGGCCGTGTCCCAACCGCACCGTGATCGCTGGTTATTTTGAGGATTTGAGTTGTTCACTCAGCAAATGTCACATGCAAACGTGATTTCTTCTGCTTATCATTTCAGTTCGTTCGCCTGTTCTCTGCTTCACATACTGTCGATTTCCTTGTATGCTTCAGCGCTTTATTGGTTTGTTTCCAATAGAGCCTTTGTTGCTGTATCCTCAACAATGTCCAAAGAATTTTCCAAAACAGACCCATTTCGTATTAAGGCAGAAATCAAAGGCAAGAAACAGAAACGAGCGCAGGGCTCTTCCCACTACCGACCCAAGGCACCAACTGAGTTGACACCGTTACCTCATTTCAAAGGTCCGGAATCCTTTCTTACTGTGTAAATTTCTAGATGTTCCTCCATCCGAACACCAGGAACTGTTCATCAAGAAGTTACAACAGTGCTGCGTTGTTTTCAACTTTGTCGATTCATCCTCAGACATGGCGAGCAAGGAGCTCAAGCGTCGGTTTCTGACAGAGCTGGTTGAATATGTATCGGCTTCTCGTAACGCCTTGCATGAATCGACCTATCAGCCCATCATTTCAATGGTACGTTTGTCCTTTCGGACCGTTATTTTCTTATTTTCCACCATCTTGCGATCAGGTGGCGTGCAACATTTTTCGGCCCCTTCCCCCCACGGACACATCCGACTTCGATCCGGAAGAGGATGACCCTGTGCTTGAAGTTTCCTGGCCTCATCTCATGGTAATTTCACGACGGTTTCATCAATATAACCAATTCTACCCCCCGACTAGCATGTGTATGAATTCTTCTTACGCGTGTTGGAATCTCCGGAATTCCAACCAAGCATTGCCAAAAAGTACATCGACCAAAAGTTTGTGCTTCAGGTAGGACGCGCTTTACGTTTAGACTCATTTACATCACTTCCTAGCTACTTGAACTTTTCGACAGTGAGGATCCACGTGAACGCGAATTACTTAAGACAGTTGTCCATCGCATATATGGCAAATTTCTTGGATTACGATCGTTCATCCGAAAGCAGATAAACAATATATTTTTGAGGTACGTGGGGATAGTGTGCGTTTTTCATCACTCTATCAGGTTCATCTACGAAACGGAACAGTTCAATGGCGTGGGCGAGTTGTTGGAAATTCTTGGTAGTATAATTAACGGATTTGCACTTCCCTTGAAATCGGAACACACACGGTTCCTTGCCAAGGTTCTCATCCCGCTGCACAAAGCCAAATCTCTGGTAATGTTTCATCCGCAGGTACGTTAAATGGTTGTTGGCCTGTGCTTTTATTTATTCGAGAGGTGAGATCCGAGCTCATTTTGCTGAAGGGCCACTGCTGAATTTTCCATCTGACGTTCTTCCATTTCTGGTGCTTCCTTTGGTTTGAATGGTAGCTGTGCTTCAGAAGGTGCTACTAATAGAAGATATGTTTGTAATAAAACCACTCTACTAGCTCCTGTTTGGTGTTACACTTCTATTCGGATTCACGGTGCTTTTAATTTATTATGATGATAGGTGAAAGACCCTGAAAGATCATTTTGAATCCTGGTTCCATCACCATGCTACCGTTCTGAGAAGTCTTAGCGCAATATGCGATCTTAGCATTCACGCTCAAATCATCCAAGTTGGTTATCAGATCTATCTTTGCTTACATACGATGACATTGATGAGAGAGCATTTGGGTTTTGCTACCACTTAGTTGCACCCCTTACTCAAGGGGAGCAAGCCTGATAGCTTAGCTTTGTTGACTGCTCACCGAAGCTGTCTCAATGTGGGAATGCCCTGTGTTAAACGTCATGGTTACTGGATTAGCAACGCTTCCATCATCCAACAGAGTATACTCCTCTTCCCCATCTCCTACTAACCGAAGCCGATAGAATCTCCACAGATTTGAACCTGTCGACCATTATTTGGATAACTTTACTCCACCCTACCACTGGAACCATCAACTTTTTCTCTCGTCGCCCCAAACACCCGTTTTCCATTTGCCTTTCACGAATAGCGCGTCTTCTCTGTTCGTTCCTCACGGACATTTGAATTTTGTCCTTTTCTTCACATCCCCCTACCGTATCGCGGGCAGCTTTTTTCCTCAGTTTACTACCGACTTTCCCAGTAGAGCGTGTAGCGTCCTTACTGTCGCTAATGCTACTATCATCAATTGGGGAGTGAGATGGCTCAAGTGGTTAGAGCTCGGATTTACTGACCAGAAGGTGCGTGGTTCGAACCCGACCTCTGTTTCTCGACTTCCCCTGTCTAGGCTTGGGCAACCTGGCAGTATCCCAGCCCTCGTGCTTCCCTTGGGGGGGACATGGCAGCTAAGCATCGAAAGGGTGTTACAGCTGACCAGTTTTTCTACCACCAATTATCCATTTATGAAGTAGTAGTAGTAGCGGGAGGACACAAGTGTTTTTTTAACTCCGGTTGAACATCATCGTGTACGAAGCCATGAAAAGCGTACGTCAGTTTATTCTTCTACGGCTAAGCCAACTGGAATCCTATTGCTCATTGGAATCTGACACGACAAAGTCGGTTGGATGCGTAAGAAGGAACCCAAGCTCCATTCAGTCGACCAACTTTGTGCTCAAAGTGGAGCTACTCGCACTGGATCGCAAAACGCATCAGGGGAGTGAAAACAGGGGCTCATGAAGCAACGCTCGCTCTACTGAAATCACTGGGTATCCTTTCATAGCATTCATACATTTCACACAATCATCCTTGTCTAGCCTGAAAGCCGAGAGGAGATTTTATCCGATTTTTTTGCAATGGCTATTCGTTTCCAGAAAGCTTTATGTGGTGTCATTGTCACTGGAAGACCCCTATATGAATAGTATAGTTTGCGCACTATCTCGAGATAGCTGAGTGGTTAGGCCGCGAACCTAGTGACCGGGAGGTCCGTAGCCTCTCGACCGCCCCTTTCTAGGCTTGGGCAACCTGGAGGTATCACAGCCTTTGTGTTTTTTTCGGGTTGCGTGGTAGCTAGGTCCAGACAGTGTTACAGCCGAACAACTACGGCTGCTTCTTGCTTGCTTGAAACATCCGCATTCCCTGTCTTCAATGTATGACCCTCACGTTTGAACGTTGTGTTGATACCAAATGCCAATTTTTGTCCGTCATTCCGCTTTTACTTTGCACTTATTCTGTGAATGGAGGAGAATGCTTACTGACAAGGTAGTAGTAAGCACTTATCAGTTGGACATTATCCACATCTGGTCAGATTAGCGTTGAGACATGAGACATTTCATCTTATTCAAGAGACTGTAGAAGTGGTTGGTCGACGAGTGGTGTACTTCGAACACTCCAATGTGCGATCTAATCCATAGCATGCCAGTTGATGAAAGCCAGGATTTTACTAAGCCCTGGTGATTATTTCAAACATCGAGGCTTGTCTCGCGCTCGTGCGAGTTAGTGTTACACATGGCTTAGTGTTCGTGTTCACGTACGCCCTTCCCCGTCTAAGCTAACGTTTGTCGAGTGTATCGGAATTGAATCATTGTTCTATCATGAAGTAGCTAATTCACTGTTGTGAGATGTACATTTTGTTCTCCCAAAGGTAGTTTCTTGGAAGCAACCAGTTTCGGAACTGTCACTGGTGGGACGCTCAACTTGTGCGTTTTTCATCAGGCGTTTTATGCTCAAATCAGACTTTATTAGACTTTCTATGCTTTGCCATGAGGATGCTAGCTAACGGACTGTGGCCGCTCCATTTATTGGCAGTGCAGCTCCCTCCAGCCGGACGATGTACCCTTTTTTGCACTGTGGCAGATCTTAATTCCCTGTGTTCGGCTCGTTCCAGAGCTGTTATTTGTTGCGTTGGCCCACTTCACCACATTGGGAATTGGAAACTGCACAGCCCTTACATTGAACGTCCTGCGTAGTTCATGGTCAAACCAGACGTGACTTTGAATAGTTTTTTTCTCTCGGGAACGAATTCATCGTGAAATATTTTTGATCCATCTTTCGGTGTGCATATTTTTAGTTGAGGTCACTAAATCCGATAGAAGGCCAACTATAATCACCGGAGACTCCTTGAAGTTGGTTGGTTGGAAGGGTACACCCTTGGATTTTACGTCACTCGCAGATGGTTCACCAGTGTCACGAGATCGCTGGTACCCTTCTGCTCCCTAACACAAAACGCAAACACGGTGCACGTTGGTTGTCAACCGATAGTGACGCCTCGTAGACAGAAGACGCACCGTTCAAAGAGCATAAGGTGTTCACATGCGACGAGTAGTGGAAATGGCTTGTTGAGCGAGGTGCTGATCGACATCCAGCTTATGGATCAATCTTTTCGGGTATCTGATCGATTGCGGAATCCCTGAATTCTCACCCACTGGAGGTCAGCTGGTACGAATATCTCAGAAACGATATCCTTCTTGTTTAGAGTCCGCTGTTGCCCTAGCTATTCTCCTGCGGGGATCGTACCAGTAGACCCGGATTCGAAATATTGGCGAGATTTTTGCATGCGTATCTGATCACTTGGCTACAAACGATAATGTCCAACCAGCTGTAACACGCAAAAACGTTTGTTCTGTTTGTGAATCATCACTAGTCTTTATCCTGCTTTGCCAGACTGTGAAGTTTTTTGTGAACACATTTCGACCGTCAACTCCTTGGTGTTCTGCAAGTTACGCGGATTTTATGGTTGAGCACATGTGCGCGGAGTTTGCGTATTGTCTGATCACACTCGTAGGCTCGCCGTCAATCTCACACGCTTGGTTAAGCTTCGAATTCTAGCATTGATCCAGCTTCTAAATCAAGGCGCGAATCCATTAGACTAACGTGGCGTCCTGTCTAGAGCGCACTCACTCATGTGGCGCATGTTTTCGTTTTATTGACCTTCCTCGTGATCATTGAGTTCATCCGCAAACCTGAAATACAATCGTCTTCTGTGCGCCACAAGCTCGGAGCAATGGTATGTTCTTCTTTGAGCGAGTACTGAGCGTAGACTGCTATTTTTCTCGCTGTCTCAAATTTATCGCTTCTGTTCGTAGTTGGCGCGTCAGTGAACCGCATCGGATACATACACTTTTTCCTCAAGGTCTCGATCGAATGCAGCACACTCATGGGTGTCGATTCGGCACGATCACGTTTGCACGTGACACCGTGTTTGGATTGAAAACCAAAAATGCATATATTACCTGGCAATCGAAATGGAAAAGTCACAAAAAATTGTGTGTGACTAGGAAAGATGATACAATCGGTTTTACAGAGGGTCGGCTGGTAATATAACGCACATTGGATAAAAATTTCCAACAGCGAAAACAACCACTACTGATTTCGAGGGGGTTGTTGCTTTGCTGTGCGTATTCCGCTTATGACCCATTTCAGCTAAACTATTCTTGAGTTGTTTTTGGTAGCTAGGTAGTGATTATTAATGCATCAGTAAAGTTTCTTCGTCATTTTTATGCCTATCCTCTTGAATGTCATGACTTTCCGTGACACCTCTTTACACGTACCACTCTCTAACGGTGCTCCTCTGTGATTTTACCTGTGATCTTTTGAACGACCCAAGCTGAGAGAACGCACCTTTTGTATTTCCATCGTATTCGGGTATTATATGTGTAGCGCCCAATTTCAATGTATTATTTTTGTATATTTCCACCGCATCGTAAATCAGAATGCTCAACATTGAATGGAGCTAACCGCAGCCTTGACGCTTGCTAGACTTGGGTGCGCGTACCCTTAGAGACATCATATGGAACGCTACGCAGGTGCGGAACTCGGTTATGGTTATAACAACTCTCTGCATTTTCGACTGCTGAAACATGTCGTTTTGACATACTTGTGTCAATTTGACGGATGAGTCGGGTCATTTCTGCCATGTTTCTGTGATTTTCTTTTCTAAATATTCGGTCATGTGAAAGTTACGGTTATCTCCACACACTCTTTTCGCTATGCTTCCCCAAACTTTCTGAACGTGGTTCAAATTTGGACTCTGAGCCAGTTAATCCACTAAATGAATAATGTATTATGGCTTAACGAGGCTGACAGCGTTCACGAACAGTCATGCTGTCACTTTGAAAAATCATATTGTCGTCTGTAGTGCCAAAAGTAATTATAAGAAGCTAGTCGTTCTGTGTCTTTAAACACAAATCATGCGTCCGCCTTCCACCCAACATTTTCCAACGCCTTTTTATTTAAAAAATTGCTGTTCAAGCCATCACAGCATCGCTGAGGTAACGTCGACCGCTGAAATTCCTTTCTTTCTAAGATTCGAACCGTTCAGATCAAACTTGCTTTCCTCACCGAAAATCTTTTTCTGTTCATTTGAATCTCCTGCATGTAGAACGCATTCGAAAACCTATTCTTTATCCTTGCGCTGGAGCAGTAGTTGAACTCTTTTGAGAGATTGAAATCGCTTTTCAACTTTGTCTTCGGGTCAAATGTGGCCCTCAGCAGGCAACGATTCATTTTCCCCCAGATATCTGCTGATTCTTGTTGGTCTTTCCGAACAGTGTCCCAGTGGATTTGCAAGAATTGTCTTGTCTATCGCTTTCGGTCTATTCACCTCCCTTGTTCAAACTCTGACAGTAATTTACTACTCCAACGGGAACTGTAGATTAGCTTATCTCCTACCATTTCACTCGTGAAGGGCAACTCGACAGATTCACCGTTTAAGATAGATTTATCCCGGCGTATCCACTATTCCGTCCGCAGTGCAGCCTCAGGTTGTTTTGGTCGTAATGACGTTTCACAGACGATGTTGGATGTTATATTTTAACGGGTTTGCGCGTTTAATTTCAACATTTCCAAGCCCATATAAACTTGTTTCAGGTTTGAACGTCCCAAGCGGAGAGTGCGGAGACATGAAAAAATAACGGGAGCACTTAATGGAAATGCTCTGCCTTATGGCAGTACTCTCCATAAATGTATTATGTGAGGCGCTGTGTCGGCCTCTCGGGTTTTCTGTAAAGGTTAGGACCAATATTTTCATTCATTTTCAGTCATAATTCTGCTTTTGTACCTGGAGAATATTTTGGTGCCGATTCAGCTCATCGTTGACTACAACCCAATTATTGCCCGTTTAGAATAGAACGGATGGCTTTAAAATACATCCCATCAGGTGTCGTCACAGTCAAAGGGCGTTTTCGCTCAATGTTTGCCACCCATATTTGCGTGCTCCAAAATTTTAGGGTAGTATTGTTATGGATTTCGGGAAACAGGGCTCTAAAATCCTTCACTGGTGACGTCATTTGGGTGCATACCTGTCATCGTAATATGCCAAAACTATGAGTCGAAAATGTCTGTTGTCTGGATAGTTTCACAGTGTCGTCAAGTCATCATCGACAGCGTGACATCAGTGTTCAACACCGATGCTTCACTGCCGTACAACCATTATTTATTAGAAAGCCTTATTGTAAAGAAAAGAGTAAAGGTGGACGGGGAAGGGACTTAGTGCTAGCTTACCACAATCATTCCGAGGTGCCTATACCTACAGACATCCACTCAGGCGGTCTGGATAGAAACTGACAACACGAACACCACTGACCGGTTGGTAGACATATCTTGTAGTGTCTCCAACCAGGCACAACGAGGATCACGCGGTCCCCATCCTGGAAGGCGAGTAGCATCATGTGTCGCCAAGACCAAAGTGTGACCTAATCATCAGGTCAGTAGCACACATTCAGGCGTGTACTGACCGGACTGAAAAGATAACATGTACCCCTGTATTCTTTTAAAAAAAAGCCTTGCTATCGACCCGTTGACCTAATTTGGGCTTTGACCTCGTAGTCTTTTCAACTTTGTCGTATTAACTCTGTTCATTGGAAATTTCACCGCGTTACGCTGGAGCCCTCCACAACGAGTAGCCCTAGTTTTAGTCGGTCCTGTTGTGACATTCTTTCTTTTCTGGTGGTGACAGATACGGGAGGGTTGTTCACACTGCACTGCGCTTCATCGTTTTTCCGCTAAGATTATGGAGTGAATGTAGATTTCGTGATGAAACACATTTTAATCATTTACGTTTTGTGACGTTCTTGGTGCCTCAGGATGCTTGCTATAGGCCAGCACTGGGTTCCCTCACTCAGTCACTCTTCTTTGAACTCTATACGATATATATATATATATATATATATATAATTAGCTATACTTTGTGGCTGTTTTGCAGTGAAGCATCAGTGTCAACACTGAT
>NW_008752443.1:0-1830 GCF_000715545.1 Opisthorchis viverrini | reverse complement strand
TATATATGTATATATAATTAGCTATACTTTGTGGCTGTTTGGCAGTGAAGTATAAGTGTCAACACTGATGTTGCCATCTCGGGTGATGACGCTTTACTTCCAGACACATACCGGGGTTATTGGTCTTCATTTGTGATGGGTTCACTCACATCTCTTCTTATGGCAGACTTTTCACTCCAGTTACACTGTGAATATTCGGTTTCAATTTATTCACACCTATGTTGCTTGGGTGAGATGGCCCAAGGTGTTAGATCGCGAATTTACTGACGAGAGAAGGTCCGTGGTTCGAACCCGACTGCCGCCTCTCGACTACCCCTGTCTAGGCTTGGGCAACCTGACAGTATCCCAGCCCTCGTGCAACCTTCGGGCGGTATGGCAGTTAGGCGCCGAAAGGGTGCTGCAGATAAACGATTTATCAAAAATGTACACACCATATTTCCACCCTCATTGGTGATCCTTTTTGTTTTACGGAGACAAGTACAGTGTCTCTGTGACCATTCAGGATATTCCAGTGAGACAGATATCCGTTGTTTCGATAATACGACGGATCATCTGTTTGTCTTTTGGGAGGATAACCTTAGGAGGCATTTGTCTCACAACTTACTGTGAGAGGTTTGAGTTTGGGTTCCTCGAATACCTTTTTTCATTTGATGTACGATAATATGCTGTTATCTTAGGAAAATGAGTCATGTGCACGTTTCGTTGCAC
This sequence comes from Opisthorchis viverrini, assembly GCF_000715545.1. Classification (NCBI taxonomy): domain Eukaryota; kingdom Metazoa; phylum Platyhelminthes; class Trematoda; order Opisthorchiida; family Opisthorchiidae; genus Opisthorchis; species Opisthorchis viverrini. Next base: position 1,122 of record NW_008752443.1, on the reverse strand, counting down.
ATGTTTTGGAACTAACAACTTACTGCTCACTGCGTTTTATGACATTTCTGGCGCACTGACTGCTTTGATCAATCGCCAAAATGTCACCAGAGTAGCTAATCTAAACATACAATGTTCCGTATTGTTAACCGTGCATTACCAGTGCATAATTACATTGCATCGTAGACACACGGCCCTCACAACTTATTGGCTTTCAGAATGCTTCAAAGTCAGGTTTTCCACCACCAATGGGCCCCGACAAGCAAAACCTTACCGAGGAAATACCTCGCATCAAGTACCAATGAAATTTCCGTTGGCTAAGTCCCTGGAAAAGTAAAAAAAAAGTCCGCTCACAAACTACCAATCTCCCAGTCACATTTTGAAATTAATACGCTCACAAACTACCAATCTCCCAGTCACATTTTCGAAATTAATATCTCTGAATTCAGGTTGGCCTTGTCCAGTTCGACCCAATAAATTCACCACTAAACAACGCTATTTCAATAGCACATTCCCTTTTCTGCACTCTGCCTTCTACACTCATTTCCCTCATTTCAAATGACTACAGCAACAAAAGCCAGTTTTTTAGTAAGCAAGTTCATCCGGAACATTCAAAGCATAGTTTAAGTCAAACTGGTTGGCTCTAGCCCCTTGATTTTTGTTATCTCAATCGTATTGGAAAGAAATTCTTCAAACTTTTCGACAAATCATATCTAGCCACAACTCTTACTGACTAACCCGCGACCTTTCACTTATTTTCGTCCTGACACCTGATTCATGACGTTTGTACTTTACTACTCGTGTTTATGCCTACCATTTCTCTTTGTCCATACCAAACCAGCATTTTCATCTGATAGCATAGGAATTCTGGCTTCCATCCCTTCTCCCTTATCCTGACTATCTCTGTTATTGCCTAACTACACACGTGCCCCCTCTCGGATGTGGTCTTCGACCGCGTCTAGTTCGGTGGGCCTTCTCAGTTAACCTTTGTTGCAGCCCGTGAGCGATAAGTTTCGAACCTTTTTATTTGGCATACAATTTCTCCCGTTCTCAGGAGTCTTGAATGGTCCAGGTTTGTTATCCGCTTTAATAGTATCGCGTTGATCGGATTATCTCAAATGTTCTGTTATGTCGGGGTGCTAG
>NW_008752442.1:46933-48132 GCF_000715545.1 Opisthorchis viverrini | reverse complement strand
CAATCTGAAAGGAAACTGACAGCACGAACACCACTTGCAAAGTTTCCAGCCTAGCACAGACGGGGTCACGGGGACTCCATTCTAGAAGTCGCACAACATCATCAACACCGAAACTCTTTGTGATCTCTTTCACTTCTTTCTGCCAAATCATGTGCTGTCCACCTCGTGGTTTGCGCCATCCTGAATGAGGCACAGAAACCAAAACTCTTCTCGGTAGACGGTGTTTCGGCATGCGTAGCACATGGCCGAGCCACCGCACTCGATGATGCCGGATGTATTCTCGGATTGACGTGCCGCCTGCAGCACAACCAAATACCCGTTTTTCAATCGCCTCGTTACTGACGCCATCCAAAACCAGCCACACTTCTGAGGCATCGGCAGTTGAAAACCAGAACACGCTTCACATCATCTACGCGAACAGGCCAGGCCTGGCACCCACACAACAACACAGCCCTTACTGTAGCCTGGTACACACGACCCTTAAGATCCAGTGAGATGCATTTTTGAAGCCATAAGGGACGCAACTAAGCAGACGTGATTCAAACCTTTGAGATTCTTGCACTGACTGCATCAGACACACTTCCGTCAGACCTAATACAACTACCGAGGTACGTAAAGTTTTCCACAATCTCCAGTGGTTCTCCTAGAATTCTGAGGTATATGTTCACAGATGGCACGTTCTGAGGGAGGGCTTTGCACTTTGTAGGTGCGAGGCGCATGCCAAAAGATGGTATGATTGCGGTCAGTTTATTCAACAGGGTTTGTGCTTTGCTATGGTCTTCAAAGATGAGAGCGATGTCATCTGCGTACTCCAGGTCGACAAGGGTCTCGCCAGCAATAATTTAGACACCGGGGTTTAAAATCCATCCCGTGTTCGCTTCACTGTTTCATCGGTGACGAATTTGAACAAGGTTGGGAGGGTCGACATGCTTGTCTAACACCACCTTTTGTAGGGAAACGTTTGGAGAGCTCACAATACACCCTCAACCGCCCAGACGTATGTGAATATAGGGATCGGATTATGTTTACAAAATTCTGGGGCATACCTTTTTGAGGAGGTGTAGTTAAAAGAACTGATCGATCAACAACATCGAACGCACCTTTGAAGTCAAGGAATACTAGGATTCTGAGTCGTCTGTACGTGTGGCGTTGCTCTTACACCTGACGGAGTGTGAAGATGTGGTCAAGGCAGCCTCTAC
>NW_008752442.1:45956-46825 GCF_000715545.1 Opisthorchis viverrini | reverse complement strand
CGTCAGTCAAACTAACAACTCTGTAGTTGCTGCATTCACTGCGAGTGTTCCTTTTTGAAAATTGGCATCATTATCGATTCACCGCAGTTGTCTGGGTCGGTCTCCTTTTCCCGGTTACGCCCAAATAGGCTAGACAGGCACTGCCTGAGGAATCCACCGCCATCAATGAAAAGAGCAGGTGGAAGCTCGTCAGGACTAGCAGCACGATGATGCTCGAGTAGAGAAATGCGTAAAGCATCAGCGTACAAGTGCATGGTCGGAGTCCACGCTGGTGTTCCAGAAGGAGCGGCACGCGGTGATTCACCCTCACCACCGATAACTGACAGCGTCTCGGTAGTGGGCACCACGTGTTCCGGAAATTCGTACTGCAGAGGAACAAACTGTAATCGGCACACATCAGAAGTAGGCGGTCTCCGGTGTCCGTGCAACGGAAGTCCAAACCAAGACGACGACCCAATCGAGCCTTACCAGTGCTTAGTCTACCTACTTGGGCGTTCATATCACCAGCAACCACAATGATATCTGAGAGTTTAGCCAGCTGTAGAAGGGCACTCAGAGCGTCGCAGAAATTATGTTCGGCAGATTTAAAGCTACAGTCGGTTTGAGCGTACGCAGACACATAAACAGGGTGCGATGAACCTCACTTTCCCTAGATTATCTCACAGATGTTGACAAAGAGGCGACTATCTACGGGTATCCAATCAATCAGAGGTTTCCGCTTGTTCGCTCAATACAATACACACACAAGCATATCCAGCTGCAGCGGCCTTCTCATCACCAGAGGTGCGCAGCCAAAACCTGGATGAGAGCGAGGGGGCAGTCAGCACGATCACAGTACTGGCGTACTGCGTCCTTGTTTCTGACAGACA
>NW_008752442.1:30693-36676 GCF_000715545.1 Opisthorchis viverrini | reverse complement strand
GTGTTTGCTGTGCTTCAACACCAACTACTTAACGCTGGTGAGTTAATTTCAGAAAACGTTTTCAGAAAGGTAGCTACGAAGTACAATCCGATTGGCGTGTATTCAGGCGTTAATACATTTGGGCAGCTGATGACTGGTTTCAAACGTTAGCACATTTGGTCCAACTAGATTTCGGATATTTGAGGCAGCCATGTGTTGCTCTCATCAACCGCAATTACACGCCCATCAGCACAGTTCTCAGGCGGCTCTGCAGTGAGGCGGGGCACAGGCAAACAGGTGAGATTTGCAAAGTGAAATGTTTGAATTCCGTCTGACCTTCTACTGGAAAAACAATGAGTGAAATCGAAATTGGAATATAGAAAAATATTTGGACAGCAATGAATAGATTTGAGGTCGTCTGCCAGAATTGGTGTCTTTGGCAATTTTTGCTTCCTGCTTGAAATTTCTTTTAGACGAAAATGAACACACGAAATCTTTGTAAAAGGCGGTTAAGAATGCGGTTAAGAATGCAAAAATAAATCGCTACTAACTCTCCTGTATGTTTGACGGAGCTTACATATTAGCTTAGAACGCTCGAGAGTCACATAAGACCCAACAATAAAAGTGAGCGGTAGAAACGTGTGCTCAAATGCGGCATGCAATAGACTTTAACGTTTTGTTAAGGCTTGATTGTACGAGGCCGAATAATAAAAATGCAAAATGGTCGTTTTTGCCCTACCTGCGGAGCTTTGTTTTCGTTCATCCATTATCCTAGGCATCAACATCATCATCAAAGACAGTAACGTCACTGTTGTCACTGATGCTCCACTGCCGTAGAGGTGCCTACACCTCCAACCGCTCAATCAAACAGTCTGAAAAGAAACTGACAGCACGAACACCATTTGCAACGTCTCCAGCGAAGCACAGACGGGGTCACGGAGACTCCATCCTGGAGGTCGCACAACATCATCAACACCCAAACTCTTAGTGCTCTATTTCACTCCTTTCTGCCAAGTCATGTGCTGTCCACCTCGCGGTTTGCGCCATCCTAAAGGAGGCACGGAAATCAACACTCGTCTCGGTAGACGGTGTTTCGGCATGCGTAGCACATGGCCGAGCCACCGCACTCGATGATGCTGGATGTTTTCTCGGATTGAGGTGCCGCCTGCAGCACAACCAGATACCCGTTTTTCAATCGCTTCGTTACTGACACGCTGACACCATCCACAACCAGCCACACTTCTCAGGCATCGGTAGTCGAAAACCTGAAGAGGCCTCACATCATCTACCCGAACCGGCCATGTCTGGCATGTCTGTCAACACAACCCTTACTGTAACCTGGTGCACACGACCCTTAATATCAAGTGGGATGCCTTTTGACGCCAGAAGGGACGCAATCTAGCAAACGTGATTCGAGCCTTTGAGATACTTCCACTGACTTCATCAGACACACTTCCGTCAGACCTAATACAACTACCGAGGTACGTAAAGTTTTTCACAATCCCCAGTGGTTCTCCAAATATTTTAAGGGATATGTTCACAGATGACATGTTCTGAGAGAGGGCTTTGCACTTTGTAGGTGCGAGGCGCATGCCAAAAGATGGTATGATGGCTGTCAGTTTATTCAACAGGGTTTGTGCTTTGCTATGGTCTTCAAAGATGAGGCCGTTGTCATCTGCGTACTCCAGGTCGACAACGCCCTCGCCAGCAGCAGTTTGAACACCGGGGTTTCAAAAACCGTCCAGTGTTTGCCTCATTATTTCATTGATGACGAACTTGAACAAGAATGTGGAGAGTGGACATCCTTGTCTGACACCACTTTTCGTAGGAAGGCTTTTGGAGCGCTCACCATATACCCTCACCCGCCCAGAAGTATGTGAATATAGGGATCGGATTATGTTTACAAAATTCTGGGGCATACATGTTTGAGCAGGTGTAGTTAACAGAACTGATCGATCAACAAAATCGAATGCACCTTTAAAGTCAAGGAATACCAGGATTGTGGGTCGTCTGTACATGTGGCGTTGCTCTAACACCTGACGGAGTGTGAATATGTGATCAACGCAGCCTCTACCCGGTCGAAATTCTGTTTGATTCTCACGAGTCAAGACTTCGCGTGTCGTCATGAGACGACGAAGAATCAATGGAGCCAGAAGCCTTGTCACAGCAGACGTCAAACTAAAACCTCTGTGGTCGATACATTCACTGCGAGTAACCCTTTTGAAAATGGGCACTACTATCGAATCACCCCAGTTGTCTGGGACGGTCTCCTTCTCCCAGATAAACCCAAGTAGGCTAGACGGGTACTGGCTGAGGAATCCACCGCCATCCTCGAAAACAGCAGGTGGAAGTTCGTCAGGACCAGCAGCACGATGACGCTTGAGTAGAGAAATGCATTCGGACACTTCTGAGACTGAAGGCGGCACCATGTTTACGGTCCACCTTTTGTTGAAGGCCAAGTTTCTGGAGTGGAGGTGGCAGATGGCCAGCTAAACTGCTGCTCGAAGTACCGTGCCCAGCCGTCTAAACGTTCTGCTTTGTTGCATATCAGGGAGCCATTTTTGTCCTTGATTGTTTCACCGACAAGAGGTTCCCGAGGTCCAGTCGAACGAATCAAGTAGAACAATTTGCGCACGTTTCCGGCATTCTTCGCATCTTCCATTTCTTCAGCCCATCGGGTACACCAAGCTTCTCGGTCTGCGCGGACACTCAGTTTCACCTGGCGTCGAATGATGCGTCGGGTGGAGTTATGGTGGCGACCAGGTGGAATCTGTCGCTGTGTCTCCAGCAAAGACACGGTCCTATCAGAGATCCAGTGCCTGGATGAGTTTGGCCGTGTTGTACCGCAAGCAGACCCTCCTGCTTTGCGAAGCGCTTTGTATACTTTCTCCTGGTGGCCGTTATATCCGCCACCGTACCGTCCGGCAGGCATTCAAGGAGCTGGTTTCGATAGGTCCGTTTCGCATTAGGGTCCACTAGCTTCTCAATGGCTAAGCGAGTTGTACGCGCTTTGCCTACACCTGAAAAATCGCAACGGAAAGCAGCAGCGTACAAACGCGTGGTCGGAATCCACGCCTGTGTTCCGGAAGGAGCGGCGGTTGATGATTAACCCTCACCACCGATAATTGGCGCTGGCTCGGTAGTGCGCACCACGTTTTCAAGCGATTTTTGCTGTACCGGAAATTCGCACTGCAAAGGAACAAACTGTAATCGGCACACATCTGAAGTAGGCGGTCTCCGTTGTCCGTGCGTCTTTTGTCCAAACCAAGACGACCACCCAATCTGCTCTCAGCAGCGCTTAGTCTACCAGCAACCACAAACATATCTGAGCTTTTAGCCAGCTGTAGAAGAACACCTAGAGCGTGAAAGAAACTGTGTTCGGCAGATTCAAAGCTACAATCGTCGGGAGCGTACGCAGACACAATAAACCGGGTGCGATGAACCTAACTTTCCCTAGATTATCTCACAGATGTTTACAAACGAACCGCACAGAGGCGACCATCGCTTCCGCTTGTTCGCTCAATACAATACCCGAACCAGCATATCCAGCTCCAGCGGCCTCTGCATCACCAGAGTTGCGCAGCCGGAACCTGGAAGAGAGCGAGGGGGCAGTCAGTTCGATCACAGTACTGGCGTCCTGCGTCCTTGTTTCTGACAGACAACATACATCAATACAGGGGGAGTCCAGCGTATGCGCAAGTGTCACCTGTTGGTCTGCTTGCTTCAGTGTGCGAACATTGAAGGTGGCTAATTAGACAGGCTCTCGGGGTTTGAAAACAGACTTCGAAGTGTTTATGATTGTAACTGAACTCGTACGTGCAAAAGTTGCAGCTGAGTTTGATGCAGGGCGAGCAACACCGTCAGTCCTTCAGCTGGGATCTGCGGAAAAGTTATTCGAAATTGGGTGAGGGAGGCTGAAAGAAGGAAAACGTGAAAGTGCAACAAGAGAAGCGTCAGGATTAGCATGTTTTCGCTTACCCGCCCTACTGTGTGCAGCAAGTAAGGCGACCCGGCTGATGTCAACGCGCGACGGCCGATGTGGCTTGCGTTTGTTTGTGTATGTACAGTTCATGGAAGTAAATGGGCTGGGATGCTGCCAGGGCCCCCACACCTAGACAGGAGGACGAATAGGGTCTCCAACCAATGGATTTAGCTCAAAAGCCTAACGCAAGGCAGCGGTGTTCTCCTGAAAATGCAAGTACCTTACCTTTTTTCACGGAACACGTCGCCGTGCATGTTCCAACATCCAACCAAGAGGGCTAGAAGACTGGGTTCGTCGGAGTTCTACGCATTTACCAACCTGGTATGAGAGACTTTGTGAGCATCGTAGGGACACTTCCCAGTACATCCCAATGGGTCACCGAGGTATACAAACCGCCACACCACGGTAAGGTCCAGTCTCTTTGTCATGGCAGCTAAAAGTGTGATCCGAATATTGCACCCGTTTCATTAGTGTGGGCATATTGAACGCACATTTGCAACGCATTTGTTCTAGATTTCTGGATTTTGTAGTTGATTGTATGAAAGGTTCTTCGGCAAAAATAGTTTGTTCAATGTCTCCAAACAACTGTTGAACAAAACACGAACACTATTTCCTTTTGGTTGAAATATGTGGAACTGAACATTTTCTGAATTTTCCGCAGGTATATTTTGTCGCGGTGAAAAATGCGCAATCAGCAAACAAATGCCGGGCGCCTCCTTGATTTCATTCCGAATCGCCTGAGAGGACCGTCATTCCGACCAAATGGTACAAATTTGAAAGAGTCTATTTACGTTGCAGCGCTGATTGAGGACATATCTAGCATATCTATCACGAGTAAAAACATTCACTGATCGAATCTGACGCTGCAGTAAGCATGTTTTCAACACTTGCGTAGACTTTGTATGTACTCCAAAATTCGGACAGATTCGCCTGGCACTAAATGTCCCGCCTTATTTACAGTTTACGTAGTTAAAATTAGGAACAAAAAAATACGACGTATGCATTCAGCACATTGTAGGTTTCTGTCGATTTTTACTTTTGCTGATTTCTTCCTCGCACATTATGTACATCGTTATCCAATATCATTATTTGCATTAGCTCTTTAATTGCTTGTGGTTTCATTCAAGCGATTTCAGATAGTAAACAGCGTGCGTGCCCCCAAATGTAGCGTCACCAGTCAACGTGGAAGATTTGTATCATTCGAAGCTCTCGTAATCGACCAGCCCGCCGATGGAGTCACACCGGATGATCAAGAAACGTTCCCGAAAAAAATCTCTTAACCCATCAATCTATGCTGTAGCCGCCAGCAAGGAAAAGCGTGCCACCTAAAGAATTTGACATTCTGAATACAAATTCTGCAACCGAAGTACATGTCATTTAAAGCATTCCTTTCTGTGATATGTGTAAAAATCGATGAGCGTTTTTTTCGAAAAACCCAACGTAAACTTTTGTTAACTCAAATCAACATGTACACATTTCGGGGAATACACCCTACTCATTGCACCACAATCGGTTCCACGTGGGCACTCGTTGCGTCACGGTACCATTTGGCGCATTGCGCAAAAATGATTCACAAAGCTGGAGAAACGCACACGGATTTATTGTGACCCACATTTCCAGGATTAAAAAAATGAACTTAGCATGCAAGCTGGTATCGTGCGCGTTACTCTTATGCTTCCGTTTACGTTGTCCCATTTGCTTCGCTTGGCCAAGTCAGTTGGGATTGTCATCCCGAATCCTTGTGCGTGCACAAATAATCTGACGTATCTGGCAACCGCGATCGGGTATGGAGTTTATTCGAAATGTGTGGATAGCAGCAGTAAAACTAAATGGTGGAGAATTAGCCAAAATCTACGGGGAAAGGCCTAATAGGTATACTTTTAACCTCACTGGAAAACATGGCGCCGCACTTCAAATTTATATACGCGCTCATGTGAAGCTGTCCTTGTTTATACAAATGCCGACGTTGAAACACTTATTCATGGCCAATGTACACTCTGCATATTGTCCCGCGCAGCGGCT
>NW_008752442.1:20243-30683 GCF_000715545.1 Opisthorchis viverrini | reverse complement strand
GCGTGATCCTGCTGTTTTCAGTGAGCGAACATCGCCGATTTTTCCAGTTGTCTGCAGAACACCAAGAAGAACTTGAAGTGAGCACACAAATTCTTGGCCAAAAAACTATTTCGGTTTTACGACCGGATTTTCAGCTCTCTGACGTGCATACCGTCACTTTTCTGCTTGGATTTCTTTTGGCGTATCGGCAGTTTGTCATTTAAAACGAACCACGTCTTCAGTTTTCCCTGTAAGAAATATTTTATTGGCTGTCGGTTGGCTGTCACATTTTCAATTTGACTTTCAAATGCTCATGACAGCATTTTGAAAACTACGATACCCCTCTTGTTGCCTGTGCCGTTGTTGCGTGAGGTAGCTCATCAACTAAACTTTGCACCGTCTGACGGCTTTGAATAAGAGAAAGATAAACGTGAACCTCTTTCGAATCACCTGAAAGTTTGGAAAGTACGAAGCATCAAAATTTGGAACCAATTGTGAATATTCTTAGCAATCACAAGCAAACTAATAGATAAATATTGGTAGTTATTTCTAGGACAAGCCCGTCAAAGAAGGAGAGCGCTGTGGAATGCAGGCCTGAAAGTCGTGTTTTCTTGCTAAAAACTGACACGCAATTTGCAATTGAAAAACATTACTGAACGAGGGAAATATTAGTCAGCACTAAACAATGTGCATTGTATGTTATCATTAATCTGGTATGTTGATAGCATGCTGCATAATTTGGGATATTCTGGACGCCGAACAACAACGGAAGCAATCGCATCTAACTAACCAGCCACGGGCATTGACGATTTTTGTGCGCCGGGTGCATTTCGGGCAGTATCTGAATTGCTGTCCCCTCAAATTGTCATCATACAGAGGACGAACTGGTGGATTCATAAACTACGTTTAATCAATTTTAATCAGTTCTCCATTTGATTCTACTTAGAGCACTGCTTGCTATAAACTTTGAATAGCACAAAATAGCACAAAACTGTAGGCTTTTGGTGTAGAGTCCATCTACTTATCCCAGAATCCCGCAGTAAAATTACGTCAGCGGTATTGAAATTTCGAAATTACCGACAAAGTTTTTGCAACAGCACGTTCAACGACGGAATCCCATTTGCTCGACTTCCGAATTAGAAACGCAGTTAAAGATATCTTGGAAAACACCATATACTTAAGTAATTGAAAAAATTAAACAAGCAACATAACGTAGAATTCTGTGACCTTAGCGTCGACAATGAGGTGTTATTTTGCGCAAGGTTTTTCGCGAGAATGCAAAATTATTGACAGCTGCCTACTCGGCAGTTGTGGGCGGTTTATTTGTTTCATGATATAAAACATATCAATTCGTTTTTCGGAGTGTTTTTCCTGACCATGATGACTTTCTATGAGTAAAGCCCATCAACAGATGTGTTGACTGAAGGAGCAAACTCTCCCATGGATTTCCGTGGTACCTCGATCTCAAATGAAGTTTTGCAGGACAATTATTCAGAATGCCTTGATTCTTCGACTATACGTCCCGTTATACATTTCATTAGATGCGCATGATTATCGCCTTTTGCATTTCATGGATGACATAGCGTTTGATGGATTTCGAGTGTTCCCAAAAGAAGGTCCATTTGTGCTACATTTATTTCTACTTCGCTTACTTTGATTACACATGTCACATATGCTAATAGCTCTCGACCCCCCAACACAAGGTGAGTCGAAGTAAACCATACGTCAGCTGTTGCCCGAAGTTCATGTAATTCCCCAAAAAATTTGGACCTCCTTTTAGTGCTGGTGATGATGAAGCGAAATATTATGCCGTGAAATTTACAGAATAAAATGCTCTTGTCATAGAGCCTGCCACATCGGTTAGGACGATTTAGAGAAATTATTTTTTCGAAACGAATTAGACCTGGTTGGCTGAAACCAATCTACGTTTGGAATGCAGGTAGTGCCCTCCAGTTTATCGATTCATGCCCCCATTGCGAGCGAGTAGTTTTCACTTATGAATGTAACCGCGATTACAGCTGGAATATTACAAATTACAAACATCCTACGAAGTAGCAGTGGAAATATTTTGATTGGAAATTTCGAAATCTGAAGAAACAATGTTAACTAAGGCAGCGGTGAAATTGGTTGTGACTTGTCGTAATGGCTTAAGTAGCCCAGATATCTGTCTTTGTTCCAAAAATCTACTTTGATGATTACCGGGCTCCTAATAACTGTTGCAGAATAAGCCTTTTTATGGGTCCCCTGTGAGTAAGATGTACATCGCAGACATTAGTCTTCTATTTAATGTAACAATGCCCAGAGGGATGCTAATTTCGGATGTCTATTCACCCATTTTGAAAGTGCAATGGCACTTAAAAGATTTTCAAAGCCCGTAAGGTGAGGCAATAAATATTCGGGAAAAGTTTCGTTCAATTACGCCGAATTCACGCACATTACACCGAAAAGTGCAATTTACCGTGACAGAGTTCTGTGATTCCTGAAATTACTCGTAAAATCCTCAACGAATGTGGTGATGATTTAACGCTGCTTCCTCTACAGCTGGACCTTACGAGACAAAGCGTCCTCGTTCAGTAATTCGGAACTTAATGCTCGACGAATTGCTGTAGCATGTGTACTACTTTCCAATAACCCAGGAGCTTCAGTGTAACGAGCCTTCGTTGTCAGTTTTTGAGTTACCACTCTTCATTAATGCTAGAGTATGGTACAGACGAGATGACGCTGAATCATGGGTGGCCACTGTATATCATAACAGTGTTTGCTGTGCTTCAACACCAACTACTTGACGCTGGTGAGTTACTTCCAGCTAACATTTTGAGAAATGTAATTACGAAGTACATTCCGATTGGTGTGTATTCAGGATTTAATGCATTTGGGCAGATGATGACAGGTTTCAAAGTGAAATGTTTGAATTCCGTCTGACCTTCTACTGGAAAAAGAATTAGTGAAATCGAAATTGGAATATAGAAAAATATTTAAGCAGCAAATAATAGCTGTTGAGGTCGTCTGCCAGAATTAATGTCTTTGGCAATTTTTGCTTCCTGCTTGAAATTTCTTTTAGACAAAAATAAACACACGACATTTTTGTAAAAGGCGGTTTAGAATGCAGTTGAGAATGCAAAAAGAAATCGCTACTAACTCTCCTCTAAGTTTGACGGAGCATTAATTTTACTAGTTACATATTAGCTTAGAGCGCTCGAGAGTCATATGTGACCCAACAAAAAAAGTGGGCGCAAATGTGCCCAGATGCGGCATGCCGTAGACTTTAGCATTTTGTTAAGGCTTGATTGTACGGGCCCGAATACCAGAAATGCAAGATGGTCGTTTTTGGCCTACCTGAGGATCTTTGTTTTCGTTCGTCCATTATCCTAGGCATCATCATCATCAAAGACAGTCACAACACTGTTGCCACTGATGCTTCATTGCCGTACAACCATAAGGTTTGTCTAGGAATATATATATATATATATAATTGTATTAAAAGCCCTACAGAGAATATAAGAGGAAAAGATTGGGTGAGGGATGGGACCCGGTGCTGGCCTATGTCAAGCATACTGAGGTGCCTACACCTCCAACCGCTCAATCAGACAATGTGGAAAGAAACTGACAGCACGAACGCCACTGACATCGATTAGACGCCATTTCTTACAACGTCTCAAGCCAAGCACAGATGGGGTCACGGAGACACAGCCCTTACCGTAGCCTGGTAGACACGACCCTTAATATCCAGTGAGACGCCTTTTTGACGCCACAAGGGACGCAATTTAGCAAACGTGATTCGAGCTTTTGAGATTCTTGCACTGACTTAATCAGACACACTTCCGTCAGACTTAATACAAATACCGAGGTATGTAAAGTTTTCCACAATACTCAGAGTTTCTCCCAGAAATGTGAGGGATACGTTCACAGATGGCACGTTCTGGGAAAGAGCTTTGCACTTCGTAGTTGCGAGGCGCATGCCAAAAGATGGAATGATGGCGGTCAGTTTATTCAACAGGGTTTGTGCTTTGCAGATTCTTGCACTAACTTCATCAGACACACTTCCGTCAGACCTAATACAAATACCGAGGTACGTAAAGTTTTCCACAATCTCCAGTGGTTCTCCTTGAATTGTAAGGGATATGTTCGCGCATGGCACGTTCTGAAGCAGGACTTTGCACTTTGAAGGTGCAAGGCGCATGCCAAATGATGGTATGATGGCCGTCAATTTATTCAACAGGGCTTGTGCTTCGCTATGTTCTTCGAAGATGAGGGCGATGTCATCTGCGTACTCCAGATGGACAAGGCTCTCGCCAGCAACAATTTGAACACCGGGGTTTTGAAAACCGTCCAGTGTTTGCCTCATTATTTCATCGATGACGAAGTTGGACAACAATGGGGAGAGTGGACATCCTTGTCTGACACCACTTTTCGTAGAGAAGCTTTTGGAGAGCTCACCTTACACCCTCACCCGCCCAGAAGTATGTGAATATAGAGATCGGATTATGTTTACAAACTTCTGGGGCATACCCTGTTGAGCAAGTGTAGTTAAAAGAACTGATCGATCAACAAAATCGAACGCACCTTTGAAGTCAAGGAATACCAGGATTGTGGGTCGCCTGCAAATGTGTCGTTGCTCTAACACCTGACGGAGTGTAAAGATGTGGTCAACACAGCCTCTACCCGGTCGAAATCCCGCTTGATTCTCACGAGTCAAGCCTTGTCACAACAGGTGTCAAGCTAACGCCTCTGTGGTTGCTACATTCACTGCGAGTACCCTTTTTGAAAATGGGTACCACTATAGATTCACCCCAGTTGTCTGGGACGGTCTCCTTCTCCCAGATAAACCCAAATAGGCTAGACAGGCACTGGCTGAGGAATCCACCGCCATCCTTGGAAGCAGAAGGTGGAAGTTCGTCAGGACCAGCAGGACGATGAGGCTTGATTAGAGAAATGCATTCGGACTCTTCTGAGACTTGAGTCGGCTCCATATTTAGGGTCCACCTTTCTTGTGAAGGCCAGGTTTCTGCAGTGGATTTGGCAGACGGCCAGCTGAACTGCTGCCCGAAGTACTGTGCACAGCGGTCTAAACGTTCTGGTTCGTTACATATCAGGAAGCCTGATTATTTCGCTGACCAGAGGTTTCCGTGGACCAGTCGAAGGAATCAAGTGGAACGATTGGCGCACGTTTCCAGAATTCTTCGCGCCTTCAATTTCTTCGAGCTTTTGGTTCCACCAAGCTTTTCTGTCTGCGCGGACACTCAGTTTCACCTGGCGTCGGATGATGTGCCGGGTGAAGTTGCAGTGGAGATCAGGTGGAATCTGTCGCTGGGTCTCCAGCAAAGACACGGTCCTATCAGAGATCCAGTCCTAGGATGAGGTTGGCTGGGTTGTACCGCAAGCAGACGCTCCTGCTTTGCGAAGCGCTTTGGATAGTTTCTCCTGGTGACCGTTATATCCATCACCCTACCGTCCGGCAGGCATTCAAGGAGCTGGTTTTGACAGTTCCGTTTCACTTCATGGTCCACTAGCTTCTCAATGGCTAAGCGAGTTGTACGCGCTTTGCCTACACCTGAAAAATTCGCAGTGAAAATCAGCAGCATACAAGTGCATGGTCGGAGTCTACGCTGGTGTTCCAGATGGAGCGGCAGGCGGTGATTCACCCTCGCAACCGATAACTGACGCCGATGTGGTCTATTCGGATTCGGTGCTGGCTCGGTAGTGGGCACCCCGTTTTCAAATGATTTTCGCTGTTCCGGTAATTCGTACTGCAAAGGAACAAACTTTAATCAGCACACATCTGAAGTAAGCGGTCTCCGTTGTCCGTGCGTCTATTGTCCAAACCATGTCGATTATCCAATCGGGCCTCGGCAGCGCTTGGTCTACCTACTTGGGCGTTCATATCACCTGCAACCACAACGATATTTTGAGCTTTTAGCCAGCTGTAGAAGGGCAGCTATTTGAGCTTTTTGCCAGCTGTAGAAGGGCAGCTAGAGCGTAATGGAAACTGTGTTCGGCAGGTTTATAGCTAGAGTCGGTGGGAGCGTACGCAGACACAATAAACTGGGTGCGATGAACCTCACTTTTCCGAGATTCTCTAACAGATGTTGACAAACAAACCGCACAGAGGGGACTATCAACGGGTATCCAATCAAGCAGGGACGCTTCCGCTTGTTCGCTCAATACAAGACCCACCCCAGCATATCCAGCTGCAGCGGCCTCTGCATCACCAGAGGTGCGCAGCCGGAACCTGGAAGAAAGGGAGGGGCAGCCAGTTCGATCACAGTACTGGCGTCCTGCGTCCTTGTTTCTGACAGACAACATACATCAATACAGGGGGAATCCAGCGTACGCGCAAGAGTCACCTGTTGGTCTGCTTGCTTCAGTTTGCGAGCATTGAAGGTGGCTAAATAGACAGGCTTTCTGTGTTTGAAAACGCATTTCGAAGTGTTTATGATTGTAACTGAACTCGTACGTGCAGAAGCTGCAGCTGAGTTTGATGCAGGGCGAGCAACACGGTCAGTCCTAGAGGTGAGATCTGTGGAAAAAGTGTTTGGATTTGGGTGAGGGAGGCTGAATGAAGGAAAAAGTGAAAGCGCAAGAAGGGAGGCGTCAGCACTAGCACGTGTTCGCTTACCCGCCCTGCTGTATGCAGCAAGTAAAGCGACCCGGATGATGTCACCGCGCGACGGCCGATGTGGCATGAGTTTTTTTACGTGTGTGCATTTCATGGTAGTACGTGTGCTGGGATATTGGTAGGGCACCCGCACCTAGGCAGGAGGACGAGTAGGGTCCCCAAGAAAGAGCATTTAGATCAAAAGACTTTGTGAGCATCGTGGGGACACTTCACAGCATATCCCAATGGGTAGCCGAGGTACACAAATCGCCACACCGCGGTAAGGTCCAGTCTCTTCGTCATGGCAGCTAAATGTATCATCCGAGTATTGCACCCGTCTCATTAGCGTAGGCATATTGACCGTACTTTTGCAACACGTTTGTTCTAGATTTCTGGATTTTTAGTTGACTGTATGAAAGTTTCGTCGGGAAAAAGAGGTTGTTCAATATTTCTAACCAACTGGTGAACAAAACACGAACTCTCTTTTCGTTTGGTTGAAGTATGTGGAACTTAAAATATTCTGAATTTTCCGCATGTATATTTTGTCGCGAAGAAAAATGCGCAATCAACAAACAAATGCCGGTGGCCTTTTTCATTTCCCTCCGAACTGCCTTAGAGGATCGTCATTCCGACGAATTGGTACAAATTTATAATAGTCTATTAATGTTGCAGCGCTGATTGTGGACATATCCAGGCCATCTATCACGGGAAAAAACATTCACTAATCGAATCTGACGCTGCAGTTAGCATGTTTTCAACACTGGGATAGAGTTTGTGTTCTCCAAAAAATTCCGACATTCCCCTAGGCACGCAATATCCCGCCTTATTCACAGTTTACGCAGTTCAATTGGGAACAAAAAACACGACTTGTTCGTTCAGCATA
Organism: Opisthorchis viverrini; assembly: GCF_000715545.1. Taxonomy (NCBI): domain Eukaryota; kingdom Metazoa; phylum Platyhelminthes; class Trematoda; order Opisthorchiida; family Opisthorchiidae; genus Opisthorchis; species Opisthorchis viverrini. The sequence goes on along the minus strand of NW_008752442.1, from coordinate 23,226 downwards.
TTGTAGGTTTCTGTTGATTTTCACTTTTGCTGATTTCATCCTTGCACACTAGGTTCATCCTTATCCAATATCATCATTTGCATTAGCACTTTAATTGCTTGTGGTTTCATTCAAGCGATTTCAGATAGTAAAGAGGGTGCCTGCCCCCAAATGTAGCGCCACCAGTCAACGAGGAAGATTTTTGTCCTTCGGAGCTCTCATAATTGACCAGCCCCCCGATGGAGTCACATCGGGTGATCAAGAAACGTTCCTGAAGTAATCGCTTAAACTATCGATCTATGCTGTGGTCGTCAACAAGAAAAAGCGCACCATTTAGAGAATTTGATATTTTGAATACAAATTCTCTAACCGAAGTACATGTCGCTTAAAGCATTCCCTTCTGTGATATGTGTAAAAAATCGATGGGCGTTTTTTTCGCAAAACCCATCGTAAACATTTGTTAACTCAAATCAACATATGCACATTTCGGGGCACACACCCTACTCGTTGCACCACACCCGGTTCCAAGTGTGCACACGTTGTGTCACGGTACCGTTTGGCACATTGCGTAAAAATAATTCACAAGGCTGGAGACACTCACACGGATTCATTATGACTTACATTTCCAGGATTAAAAAAATGGACATAGCATGCAAGCTGGTATCGTGCGCGTTACTGTTATGCTTCCGTTTACGTTCGTTACTGTTCGTTACTGTTATGCGTCCGTTGACGATCGTTTCCGCGACCGAAGATCATCATTACAAGATGCAACAAATGATTTTGGCAAGAGAGTGTTATGGTGCAAGTTCTCACAAACGAGTATACGTTATTTGAAGGACTACGCACTAAAAGTGCAGAAGTCAAGAGGAATCATCGTCTTATTGAATTCTAAACTTACTCGTTGCTGGTTTCATCGCTGTGAGAAAAACAATGACAGTATTTCAAAATATGTGCAATTAATCCGAGTAAATTCGGAAAATTATGTGAGAAACCGGTCGATGGCGGTAGTGTGCTGCCCTCATGGATTTCGACGTTGCAGATTGCGTTTGCATCATTCGGCGGGATTCGACTCGATTGGGGATATATTTGCTGCTGGTGTCGACAATGGCGTGTGGCGATTACCCGTGGATGCAACTGACCTCACAAAATTCGCATTCTGGCAGACGCAGGGTAGTGGTATCACGCAAAAATAATTTGAAATATAAATTACAACATTCCAAAATTATTATAGACCGCTTAAAATCATACTGATAAGATGCTCAGCGCCGTCGTCCAAAACCCACGTGAACTGGATCAATTTCAGTAAGGAGCTACACTCCGGAGGTCACGCGCTGTAGTTCGGGAAGCTCACGAAAATCATGAGAGAGTTTTTGTGCTTTAAACTTACTGCTTGATGTGTCAATGGCTTTGTGNTAAATTTCTGGCAGCAGGTCCAGAAGAAAACGGAATTACATTTTCGAACGTATGCATTAACTTATTAAACAAATTCCCATCGAAAGCAACACATGCGCAGCCTTTGAAAGTTTTGGCTGCTCCGTGTAGCGCATTTTATAAACGACAACTTTTATAAAAACTCGATTCAAGATTCGTACGTGGCTGGTCACATTTGCTCGCAATCTGATTCGTGCCTGGGTGAGAAAACTGCGTTTTATAGACTACACGCGACGTCATACTGACCGATGGAAAGTTGAGAGAGTTGCGTCGTATTCATGTATCCTAAATGTACTGGTTGTTTATATCATCGCCATGTCACAATTAATGGCAGATGTCGAAAGCTTCCTCATGTTGAACGACGAAATTTACATTTTTTCTGTAAAGCCAGCTGGTGGGCTTTGGGTGTTGCTTTTATACATCGTAAATTTAAGCATGGTGTCAAATCAAGTCGGCAGGTGTCAACTCGAACGTGGAGCTATTTCTCAGGGGTGCAGCAATCGATATTGGATATGACGTGCGGCAAGTCAGCTATCCCCGCTTTGTGTTCCATATATCCATTAGTATTATTCACAAAATGCCTAAGCGTTTCATAATAACGCAAACTGTAAAACTATTTTTGCTTCCCTCTGGAACTGTTATTGTAAAAAATGCATGTATCTTGGGTCGGTTACGTAGAGCAAAACATTAGGGAAGTATCCGCTAGATTTGAGTTTTGTCGTAGACTAGTTCACGCGGAACTGAAGTTCACTAACCAAATGCTCAATGAACGACATCCAGAGGAAAATGGAATATGTTCGACCGTTTCCACCATCAAAGTACGTCATTATATAATGCAAAAATTATTTTTGAGAGCGTGTGCTAAGGCGCAAGTTCCCACAAGGAAAATAACGTTATCTTGATAGACCACGCACCGAAAGTTGAGAAGTCAAGAGAAATTATGGCCTTCTTGCATTTTAAACATATTCGTTGTTGGATTAATCGCTTTGTAAAAAGCAATGAGAATATTTGAAAGTTTGTGCAGGATAACCGACTAAATTCCGAAAAATGTGTGTACAACCAGGCGGTGAGGGTAGCGTGATGCCATCATTCATTACACACTTGCAGATGGACATCGCATATAAATCGGCGGGCTTCGACTCGGTTAAGGAACTATTTGTCCCTGGTGTCCAAACGTGTGTGGGGCGATTTGTCGGTGATGCGATCAACCTTAAAAAATACGCCTTCTGTCAGACGCAGTATTGTGGTGCCAGGTCCCAAACAAATTGTAAAGCAATGAAATTATATGAATAATTGTGCATGTGATCCGACTTGATTCAGAAAATTAAGTGTAACAACAGTCGATGGCGGTAGTGTGCTGCCCTCATTGATTTTGTCAATGCAAATGGACTTCGCGTACACTCGGCGGGCATGGACTCGATTGGGGANTACATTTGTGTTTTAAACTTACTGGTTGATGCGTCCGTCGCTTTGTGGAAAGCAATGAAATTATATGATTAATTGTGCATGTCATCCGACTTGATTCAGAAAATTAAGTGTAACAACAGTCGATGGCGGTAGTGTGCTGCCCTCA
>NW_008752442.1:15235-18133 GCF_000715545.1 Opisthorchis viverrini | reverse complement strand
GTTTTTAAGTCGATGGCTTTGTGGAAATCAATTATACTATTTCGGTGTTTGCGCATATAACCGCCTAAAATCGGAAAATTATGTGTAATACCAGTCGATGGTGATACTGAGCTTCCCTCGTGGATTTCGTCGTTGCAGATTGCCTTCGCATACATTCAGCGGGCTTCGACTCGATTGGGGAGCTATTTGTCGCTGGTGTCGACCCGTGTGTGGGGTCATTTGTCGTTAGTGAAACTATCCTCACCTAGTGCGCATTCTGGCAGATGTAGTGTCGTGTTATCACGCCCCGAACATATTGTAATATAATTTACACTCGTCCAGAACCAACAGAGCCTGCTCCAGTGTACNGAGCCTGCTCTAGTGTACACTAATGCCGCTGTTTAGCGGTCTAATCAAAATCACCTGCGAATTCGCTCAGTGTTCTGAACGAAAGGCACTCTGGAGATCACGCTCGATTGTCCGAGAAGCTCACACATTTCATGGGTGTTTTGTGTTTGAAATTACCGTTTATTTTTCCGTGGCTTTGTGGTAACAATGAGATTATTTGATTAAATGTGCTTGTAATCCGAATAAATTAGGAAAATTATGTGTAAACAGAGTCGATGTGAGTTGTGTGCTTTCCTCATGGATTTCCATGTTGGGGATGCCTTCGCATATATTCGGCGGGATTTGACCAGATCGGGGAAAAGTTTGTCGCTCGCGTCGACCCGTGGGTGTGGCCATTTGTACGTAGTGAAACCATCCTCACGTAATGCGCATTCTGGCAAATGTAGTGTCGTGGTATCACGCACCAAACAANCTCGATTGGGGAACTATTTGTCGCTGGTGTCCAACCGTGTGTCTGGCTATTATTCGGCAGTCTATCTATCCTCAACAATGTAGCATTCTGGGAGATGTTTTGTGGTGGTATCACGCCCAAAACAAATCGAAATATAATTTTCAATTTTCGGAAACTAAGATAAGCTGCCTGAATTTACACTGATTGTGCTGTTTAGCGCTGTCGACATAATCGCATGCGAATTGGCTGAGTCTCCTGAACGAAATGCAATGGGGAGATCACGCACTCTATTTCGAGAAGCTCGCACAGATCAGGAGAGAGTTTTTGTGTTTCAAACTTACTGGTCGTTTTGTCAGCCGCTTTGGGGAAAGCAATGAGAGTATATGAAAAATTGTGCATGTAAGCCGAGTAAATTCGGAAAATTCTGTGTACAACAAGGCGATGCCGATAGTGTACTATCCTCAGGGATTTCGGCGTTGCAGATGGCCTTCGCATTCATTCGGCGGGCTTCTACTCGATTGGAAAACTATTTGTCGCTGGTGTCGAACCCTGTGTGGGGCTATTTTTCGGCGATCTAATTATCCTCAACATAGTCGAATTCTGGCAGATGTAATGTCGTGGTATCGGGCCCCAAAACAAATTGAAATATAATATACAAACTTCGAAACCTAATATGGGCTGCCGGAATTTACGCTGGTTCCGCTGTTTAGGGCTGTCGACGAAATCTCATGGGGATTTTCTCAGTATCCTGAACGAATTGCAGTATGGAGTTCACGCACTCTATTTCGAGAAGTTCGCACAGATCATGAGAGAGATTTGTGTTTCTAACTTACAGGGTTTTTGTGTCAGCCGCTTTGGGGAAAGCAATGTGAATATATGAATAATTTTGCATGTAGGCCGAGTAAATTCGGAAAATTATGTGTACAACCAGTCGATGCCGGTAGTGTACTATCCTCAGTGATTTCGGCGTTGCCGATGGCCTTCGCATATATTCGGCTGGATTCCACTAGATTGGGGAACTATATGTCGCTGGTGTCGAACCGTGTGTGGGGCTATTTTTCGGCCATCTAACTATACTCACAAAATTGGTATTCTGGCATAGGAGGTGTCGTGGTACCACGCCCACAACTAATTGAAATATAATTTACAAACATTCTGGCATGGTGTCGTGGTACCACGCCCACAACTAATTGAAATATAATTTACAAACTTCGAATCCTAATATAGGCTGCCTGAAATTACTTACATTCTGCTGTGTAGCGCTGTCGACGAAATCTCATTGGAATTAGCTCAGTATCCTGAACGAAATGCACTCTGCAGATTACGCACTCGAATTCGAGAAACTCGCACAGATCATGAGAGAGTTTTTGTGTTTCAAACTATTAAATGCGGAAGACGTGACGTGGTATGACGCAACAAAACAAATTGAAATATAACCTACAAAATTCGAAAACTAATATCGGCTGGATAGGATAGAACTTATTCCGCTGTTCAGCGCTATCGTCGAAATCGAATGCGAATTTGCTCAGACTCCTGAACGAAATGCACTGTGGAGATCACGCACACTAGTTCGAGAAGCTCGCATAGATCATGGGAGTGTTTTTGTGTTTCAAACTTACTGGTTGTTTTGTCAGCCGCTTTGGGGAAATCAATGAGAGTATATGGATAATTGTGCAAGTAAGCCGACTAAATTCGGAAAATTTTGTGTTAAACAAGTCGATGTCCGTAGTGTGTTGCCCTCATGGATTTCGGCGTTGCAGATGGCCTTCGCATTCATTCGGCGGGCTTCTACTCGATTGGAAAACTATTTGTCGCTGGTGTCGAACCCTGTGTGGGGCTATTTTTCGGCGATCTAACTATCCTCACCAATGTAGCATTCTGGCAGACGCACTGTCGTGGTATCACGACCAAATTATTTTGATTTATAATTTACAAACTTCGAAACTTAATATAGGCTGCCTGAGTTTTCACTGATTACGCCGATTAGCGGTGTCGTCGAAATCGCAGTCGAGTTGGCTCAGTATCATTAACGAAATGCACTCTGGAGACTACGCACTCTAGTTCGAGAAGCTCGCACAGATCATGAGAGTGTTTTTGTGTTTCAAACTCACAGGTAGTTT
>NW_008752442.1:14298-14521 GCF_000715545.1 Opisthorchis viverrini | reverse complement strand
TTTACAAACTTCGAAGCGTAATATAGGCTGCCTGAAATTACACTGATTCTGCTGTTCACCGCTGTCGACGAAATCTCATTGGAATTAGCTCAGTATCCTGAACGAAATGCACTCTGCAGATTACGCACTCGAATTCGAGAAACTCGCACAGATCATGAGAGAGTTTTTGTGTTTCAAACTTACTGGTTGTTGTGTCAGCCGCTTTGGGGAAAGCAATGAGAGT
>NW_008752442.1:8837-13880 GCF_000715545.1 Opisthorchis viverrini | reverse complement strand
GAAAAATGATGTGAAAAACCAGTCGACGACGGTAGTGTGCTGCCCTCATGGATTTCGGCATTGCAGATGGCCTTTGCATACATTCGGCGGGCTTCGACTCGATTGGGGAACTATTTGTCGCTGGTGTCGAACCGTGTGTGGGGCTATTTTCCGGCGATCTAAATATCCTCAACATAGTCGAATTCTTGCAGATGTAATGTCGTGTCATCGCGCCACAAAACAAATTGAAATATAACATACAAACTTGGAAAGCTAAAATAGGCTGCCTGAATTTACACTGATTCTGCTGTTTAGCGCTGTCGACGAAATCTCATGAGAATTGTCTCAGTCTCCTGAACGAATTGCACTCTGGAGTTCACGCACTCTTGTTCGAGATGCTCGGATAGATCATGGGAGTGTTTGTGTGTTTCATACTTACTGGTACTTTTGTCAGCCGCTTTGGGGAAAGCAATGAAATTATATGAATAATTTTCCAAGTAAGCCGACTAAATTCGGAAAATTATGTGTTCAACAAGTCGATGTCCGTAGTGTGTTGCCCTCATGGATTTCGGCGTTGCAGATGGCCTTCGCATACATTCGGCGGGCTTCCCCTCCATTGNTGGGGAACTATATGTCGCCAGTGTCGAACCCTGTGTGGGGTTAGATTTCGGCGATCAATCTATCCTCACTGAAATAGCATTCTGGCGGATGCAGTGTCGTGGTATACCGCACCAGAACAAATTGAAATATAATTAACTAATTTCGAAACCTAATATAGGCTGGCTGAATTTACACTGATTCCGCTATTAAGATCTGTCGATGTAATCTAATTAGATTTTCTCATATTCTTGCACGTCATCCAATCTGGGCATCGCGCATTCTATTCCGATAAGCACGCACAGATCATGACAGTGTTTTTGTGTTTCGAACTTACTGGTTGTTGTGTCAGCTTCTTTGGGGAAAGCAATGAGAGTATATGAATAATTGTGCATGTAACCCTACGAAATTCTGAAAATTATGTGTACAACAAGTCGATGCCGGTAGTGTACTATCCTCAGGGATTTCGGCGTTGCAGATGGGCTTCGCATACATTCGGCGGGCTTCCACTCGATTGTGGAAATATTTGTCGCCGGTGTCGAACCGTGTGTGGGGCTAGTTTTCGGCGATCTGAATATCCTCACCAAAAATCGCCTTCTGGCAGAAGTAGTGTCGAGGTCTCACGCCTCATGTATATTGAAATATAATTCACAATATTCTGAAACTAAGATAGGCATCCTGAATTTACACTGATTCAGATATTTAGAGATTTCAACGAATTCTCATTCGAATTGGATCAGTCTCCTGAATGAAATGCAATCTGGAGATCACGCACTCTAGTTCGAGAAGCTCGCACAGATCATGAGAGTGTTTAAGTGTTTCAAACTTACTGGTTGTTGTGTCAGCCGCTTTGGGGAAATCAATGAGAGTATATGAATAATTGTGCAAGTAAGCCGAGTAAATTCGGATAAATGCGGAAAATTATGTGTACAACCAGTGGATGCCGGTCGTGTACTATCCCCAAGGATTTCGTCGCTGCAGATGTCCATCGCATACATTCGGCGGGCTTCCACTCGATTGGGGAACTATTTGTCGCTGGTGTCGAACCGTGTGTGGGGCTATATTTCGGCGATCTAACTACCCTCACCAAAGTCGCATTCTGGCAGGCGCAGTGTCGTGGTGTCACGCCACATAACAAATTGAAATATTATTTACAAACTGCGAAACTTAATATAGGCTGCCTGAATTTATACTAGTTCCGCTTCTGAGCGTGGTTGTTGAAACCGAATGCGAATTCGCTCATTCTCCTGAACGAAATTAACTCTGCAGGTCACGCATTCTAGTTCGAGAAGCTCGCACAGATCACGATAGTGTTTTTGATTTTCAATCTTACTGGTCTTTTTGTCAGCCGCTTTGGGGAAAACAATGACAGTATATGATTAATTGTGCATGTAAGCCGAGTAAATTCGGAAAATTATGTGTACAACCAGTCAATCCCGGTAGTGTGCTGCCCTCATGGATTTCCGCGTTGCAGGTGACCTTTGCATACATTCGGCGGGCTTCGACTCGATTGGGGAACTATTTGTCGCTGGTGTCGTTCCGTATGCGGGGCTATTTTTCGGCGATCTAAATATCCTCAGCAAAGTCGCATTCTGGCAGACGAAGCGTCGTGGTATCTCGCATCATGACAAATTGAACTATAATTTACAAACTTCGGAAACTAATATAGGCTGCCTGAATTTACAATTGTTCCGCTTCTGAGCGCGGTTTTTGAAATCGCATGCGAATTGGCTCAGTCTCCTGAACGAAATGCACTACGGAGATCACGCACTGTAGTTCGAGAAGCTCGCACAGATAATGAGAGTGTTTTTGTGTTTCAAACTTACTGATTGTTTTGTCAGCCGCTTGGTGCAAAACAATGAGAGTGCCTCCTCATACATTCGCGGGCTTGCACTCGATTGGGGAACTATTTGTTGCTGGTGTCGAACAGGGTGTGGGGCTATTTTTCGGCGATCTAACTATCCTCACCAATGTAGCATTCTGGCAGACGCATTGTCGTGGTATCACGACCAAATTATTTTGATTTATAATTTACAAACTTCGAAACTTAATATAGGCTGCCTGAGTTTTCACTGATTACGCCGATTAGCGGTGTCGTCGAAATCGCAGTCGAGTTGGCTCAGTATCATTAACGAAATGCACTCTGGAGACTACGCACTCTAGTTCGAGAAGCTCGCACAGATCATGAGAGTGTTTTTGTGTTTCAAACTTACTGAGTGTTTTGTCAGCCGCTTGGTGCAAAACAATGAGAGTGCCTCCTCATACATTCGCGGGCTTGCACTCGATTGGGGAACTATTTGTTGCTGGTGTCGAACAGGGTGTGGGGCTATTTTTCGGCGATCTAACTATCCTCACCAATGTAGCATTCTGGCAGACGCATTGTCGTGGTATCACGACCAAATTATTTTGATTTATAATTTACAAACTTCGAAACTTAATATAGGCTGCCTGAGTTTTCACTGATTACGCCGATTAGCGGTGTCGTCGAAATCGCAGTCGAGTTGGCTCAGTATCATTAACGAAATGCACTCTGGAGACTACGCACTCTAGTTCGAGAAGCTCGCACAGATCATGAGAGTGTTTTTGTGTTTCAAACTCACAGGTAGTTTTGTCAGCCGCTTTGGGGAATGCAATGAGATTATATGAATAATTGTGCATGTAAGCCGAGTAAATCCCAAAAATTATGTGTACAACCAGTCGACGCCGGTTGTTTGCTGTCTTCATGGATTCCGGCGTTGCAGATGGCCTTTGCATACATTCGGCGGGCTTCGACTCGATTGGGGAACTATTTGTCGCTGGTGTCGAACCGTGTGTGGGGCTATTTTTCGGCGATCTAAATGTCCTCACGAATGTCGCATTTTGGCAGACGCGTCGTCGTGGTATCGCGCCCTATAACAAATTGAAATATAATTTACAAACTTCGTGTAATGTCGTGTCATCGCGCCACAAAACAAATTGAAATATAACATACAAACTTGGAAAGCTAAAATAGGCTGCCTGAATTTACACTGATTCTGCTGTTTAGCGCTGTCGACGAAATCTCATGAGAATTGTCTCAGTCTCCTGAACGAAATGCACTCTGGAGTTCTCGCACTCTAGTTCGAGAAGCTCGTACAGATCATGAGATTATTTTTGTGTTTCAAACTTACTTTTTTTCAGCCGCTTTGGGGAAAGCAATGAGAGTATGTGAATAATTGTGCAAGTAAGCCGAATAAATTCGGAAAATTGTGTACATGCATTCGGTGACTCTGGTGTGCTTCCTTCGTGTATTTCTTCTGTTTTCTATTTCTTCTGTTTTCTCTGTCGGTTTCTTGGAATTTGTTCATATTTAGTACCTGGTGATAGCCGGCTTCCTATTGGATGACCATGGGTCCACAATTTCGGAGGATTGTTTGCACACCCTGTGCTTGTTCGCCATATATGTCTATTCTATTGTGGCATTAGCTGAATGAGTTCAATATATTAAGCAGTGTCCTTATTTGTAAGAAATTTTTCCTCTGCGTATTGCTGGATTAATAGTTCTAGCTATGGATTTTGGCTTACTGTGGTGCTCAAATTTGTAGCTTTGACATTCCTCAAAACTTGATTCTCAATATTTACCGCTAGCAATGTTGACACTTATGCCGAACCTGCCTTCATTACAAAGTTTGTGTCTGGCCAATGGGAAGCGCTTCTGAATATTGAATTGCGGAGTTGAACCGACTGTTTTGTGGACCATGTCGTCTCTTCATATTTTCCTACGTAGCATCAATACACATATTTGATTGCCTTGCGTGCTTCGATGTTTTTAACTTAGTTCCCGTATTTTACACACAAGCTAGACATATTTCATTGGGATGCCCTGCAAACGTATTTGGGTATGTTGCCGGCACAAGATAGACACATGTCTGGGAAAAGAATGCATCTGAGTTTACATCGCCTGAAAATGTGGTACAACAAATGATTATACAACTGCACAGTGTTTAGAATCTTGAATGCTCTGTATGCTCGAATGCAAAGTTTTAGATGATAGTGTGAATGAGAAATTCCACTTTAGCCAATGTATACCTGGAAAATGTCAATTCTGTAGATTGCACATATTACTGTACCATCTCAACCAATTGACCCGACGGTGGATCTCTTCTCCAAGTGAATGGTATAATTTTGTTTAATATCGTCGGCAATGAAGTTTTAGGTCTGCGTTGGCCAAGCTTGATCATATATATTAATTCTTTGCCCGTGTCCAAACGAATGGAGCACAATGAGTGACTCATCAACGGGAATTTCTAATCCCAACGCATCGAATATGCCTGATAATAGAATTATAGCAAAGGTTCAGCACACAAATCTCCACCTGGAAATTCAATGACAAATGAATTATCTTATATTATCTTAGTTAGGGAAAGATCCATTTGTTGCACAAATTTTCAATTCAATTAACTTGTAGTTCATGAATTCAAGTGCACAATACGCTATTAGAAAATCATT
>NW_008752442.1:7801-8516 GCF_000715545.1 Opisthorchis viverrini | reverse complement strand
AAAATGCATCAATGTTACCTTCCCGCTACTCACACAATTGATAGGCTACTAGAGACATTGTACCACAACGAACTGCAGCAGTTTCAACAGATATATAGTTTGCATATAAATGCTGCAGTGCATTTGAACCCGTGTGATTTCCCGAATGTGCATTGCATCCGAATCGTGTCAAATGAAGTGTAAATATTCTGAAATTTTCTCTACGCTTTTCCGAATGTTTTGTCGTTAAGCTTCCATTATAATGGATTCTACGTTTTAGTGTGCGTGAATCAACCTATTTGTGCTCATATATAATGTGCACAAACCATGGAGAAAAACCAGTGCTTGAGAATCGAGGTGCTTCAGTCTTGACGCATTTTTTAGAGTTGTTCTCATGTGTCAGCCTAGTGCAGATTCATTACTGCTGGAGACCGTTTCCGACGTCATGATCTCCACGTAGTGTTAGCTGTTTCGCTCGTGCGGCAGAAAATGCGCTTTTAAGCGTCAACAACAAATGAATCATAATGCGACAGCAGTAGATATCATTTGGGCGAATGTATACGCGACGTGTTTTATGTGTGTTTCAATTCGTTCAGCGTCAGCTGAAAGAAAATTGTCGCATCTCTGGGCCACAGCTTTTGCAGTTTCATTTGAATAATCAACATTGCCTGAAAAACATCCTTCTTGTGCAATCAATGGCGTGATTCGCGTGGCTTTTGCGTCCAACCTGCAATCT
>NW_008752442.1:604-1175 GCF_000715545.1 Opisthorchis viverrini | reverse complement strand
GTGCCAGCTCATTTCAATTTAGGCTGTCTCCATTTCGTCACGTAAAAAGTTCAGAGTAAAAACAAAATGAATTGATATATTTTGCGCAATTTCAAACCGATTATATTTTCTAAGTTTGGCGTTATATAAACCAGTATTCACGATACCATCATCGGCTTATACATAAGATAGACTTCTAGCTTCTAACTGCGTTATTTGTTTGAAAATTGGACCGATCGCAAAAGCAAATCAAGTTATCATAATCCAATTGCAGATAGAACCTTCATGACCAAACATGAAGTGTCAATGCGGATCACATAATATTTGAATTACGCATGACACAGCGCAGATGAATATTAACACAAGAATAAAGGGCCGTACAGCATAGACACGCTGCAATGACGAATGTCGTGCTATAATTTCTGTGGGGTTTACAATATCGAACTATTTTGTTTTTTTTATCCGAAATAAACCGGATCCCTTTCAGCGATGAGTGAGTTCTATTCTGGTTAATTCAGTTTTCAGCATACTCAGCATTCGATCTAACAAAGTTTATGTTCTTCGTCGCGCTGATTGACAGTCAGTCGAAAAC
>NW_008752442.1:0-477 GCF_000715545.1 Opisthorchis viverrini | reverse complement strand
GCGTTGAGAACCCAGGAATGAGAAGAACCCCTTAATCGCCTCTCCATATTTTAACGTCGACAAACCTGCTACCGAGGCAGTTGTGTGACATCCAGATGAAACCGATTTTACGCAAGCATTTCCCTACTATTTGCATGATGCCTTTCACACTACGTAGAGCTCGACATAGGAAAACAGACTTGGTAGATGCGTGGCCACAAGTCGCTTGCTATGAGGAGATTGTATGTAGCGCTACCGAGATGTACCCATATTTGACTTAGCATTACTAAGTTGATAACTGGATGGTTTCCCAACATGGTTGGATTATCACTTAGTCAGCCGAGTTGTTACACGGTCACAAATGTTGCATGATAATTTATCTGCGTTTTGCCGCATCGAAATATCTTGTTTCTTCCAAAATAACCCGCCAGTGAACGGTTAGTTTTTTTTCTGAGCTAGCCAGTTCAATCAAACAATCGTTTCATCCCGGTAGTTCTC
>NW_008752441.1:46901-48435 GCF_000715545.1 Opisthorchis viverrini | reverse complement strand
TCCAAATGTCAGACGGTTAAATTGAAACAGACCGCGATTTGTGTTAACTGTCAGAAGTTCTTTGGTGTCACCGGAGACTTCCTTTTGAAGGTAAGCATCAGCGCGGTACAGCTTTGCGAAACATTTCCACCATTGAGCTGGATGACGAGATCCTCTAGTGCCGGTAACGGATACTGGTGAGAGTCTAACATGGCGTCCAATCCAGTGGAATAATCGACACGCATGCGCACCTTGTTATTTACTTTTTTGGTGATAACAATAGGAGCCGTCCATGATGAATAAAATACTGGTTGGATAACTCCAGATTGTTGGGACGAACAAATTCATTCTTCACACTTGCGAGAGAAGCAAATGGTACGGAACGCTTTGGTCTGAAAAGTGGTGTTCGGTGATAAGTAATTTCATGGTTTTGTCCTTCTCGTGCTCAAGCTTGGAAAGCAATCTAGTGCGAATATATGATTCCCGCAGAGACCAGCATCGAAAATTAGATGCATGAACTGATCCTCTGTAAACGACCGCAATTGAAATTCTTCACACTCATGGTTGACGACACCAGCAAAAGTGACGTAATCGTCAGCGTCATGATTGGCCGATTTGAGAAAGTTTTGTCGAACAATAAAAAGGGAATTTTGCTCGCCGAAAATTTCAAGGAGTTTTCCCAATGCTTGTGCCAAAGTTTAGATCCATTTGGATGTTTTGGAAGAGTGAACTTCTTGAACCGATCGTGCTCGAAGATTCCAAGTTTCTGGACCAAGAGACGGGATTTCCACGCATCCACCTTGTCGGTAAACTCATTTTGGAAAGTGTCTTCCCAGCAGCTGTACACTGAATTCGATGCGATTCCAAATGCCGGTTCGTAGAGAAATTCGTTAACAGTTTCCTTGACAAAATCGGCAGAGGATAAGGAAGCGCCACTTTGAGGTAGAACTTGTGTCTGAAAACTGATAAATTGAGTAAGTCTGAATAGGACGCAATTACAATTGTTTGAACTGCGATTGCTGCCGTTGAAGGATTGCTCTCAACCCCTCAGATGTAATTGAGATGTTTGTGTTCACGCTGCGTCCCCGTTGCCAGTGTATCAATCAGACACGTTAGTTCACAGTATTGGAGAAGACGAACGCCTTCAAGAAATTTTTACCGCAAACAGGTGCCTCATCGGCTCCTGGATTTAGCGAGATGCCTCAGTGGTTAGAGCGCTAGTTTACTAACCGGAATGTCCATGGGTCGAACCCAACCTGTCTAGGCTTGGGCAACCTGGCAGTATTCCAGCCCTCGTGCTTCCTTCGGGTTGCACGGCAGCTGGGTACCGAAAGAACGATTATTATTATCTTGGATATAGGGTAAGCAAACTCGGACCATGGACAACGAGGAGCAAGTGTAGCGATGAAACTGCTAACAGAACACTCCGTGCATCCGCTCAACCTCACCCCATCTCCATAATTTTTCATCTTCTTTAAAGAGCTGTGCTATATTTTCGCACAGCGAAAGAGCTGTGCTATATTTTCGCACATCGACATTCTCCGCGCTTATCATC
>NW_008752441.1:40326-45558 GCF_000715545.1 Opisthorchis viverrini | reverse complement strand
ATGAGGCGGCCTGCGTGCAGCACATTCACGTGGAGGTCATCATAAACGACAGATTAATTTCAGTCTCCCGTGTAAACCAAATCGATTTGCGAATGAGTGTTTTTCCCGAAAACGGTGGTATTTCGGTTCAGGTAGACGGAAATGTCCAGGGAAATTTTGGGACTGCGCGCACCTAATTGACGTGGACGAAGAAGGTTGAAGCCGGTAGTTGGCTGTCGGGAGATTGCAGAAAAGCTTGTGAGTAGCTTCCTTTATGAAATTCTACTGCGTTATCATCCATATCATGCAGCTGAATCACGAGTGGCCTGTGTGCAGCACATTTAGTTGGAGGTCATCATAAGCGACAGATTAAATTCAGTCTCCCGTGTAAACCACATCGATTTGGGAATGAGAGCATTTCTCGAAAACAGTGGTATTTCGGGTCAGGTAGACGAAAACGCCCAGGGAAATTATGGGACTGCGCGTATACAATTGACGAGGACGAAGAAGGGTGAAACTGAGGGTGGGCAGTCGAACAGATATCAGTCAGCTTGCTAGTAGTTTCCTTTATGAAAATAGACTGCGATATCTGGAATATCGTGCCATGTGTACCATGAGGCGGCCTGTGTGCGGCACATTCATTTGGAGGACAACATGAACGAGGGATTCAATTGAGTCTTCCGTGAAAACCACATTCGTTTGCGAATCATTGTTTTCAAGTAGATCGTATGGTTGTTGAAAACTGGGGAAATGCGCCTACATGATTAACGAGGCCGACGAAGGGCGAAACCGATGGTTGGCTTTCGAGGAGTTTTCATCCATCTGGTGGGAAGTTTCCTTTAAGAAAATAGACTGCGATATCCCGAAAATAGTTCCAGCCGAAACATGAGGCGGCCTGTGTGCAGCACATTCGGTTGGAGGATACCATGAACCAGGGATTGAATTGATTGACCCGTGCAATCCAAATTAATTTGCGAATGAGTGTATTCTTCGGAAGCACTGGAATTTAGGTTCAAGTAGACCATATCTTTGACGGAAAATGTCGGGATCCGCCTACCTTAACATAAGGCTCCAACAGGGCAAGATGCACGTTGGGCTATCGAAGTGATTTCTGCCAGCTTGCGAGTGGTTTCCTTTATGAAAATAGACTGCGATATCTGGAATATCGTGCCATGTGTACCATGAGGCGGCCTGTGTGCGGCACATTCATTTGGAGGACAACATGAACGAGGGATTCAATTGAGTCTTCCGTGAAAACCACATTCGTTTGCGAATCATTGTTTTCAAGTAGATCGTATGGTTGTTGAAAACTGGGGAAATGCGCCTACATGATTAACGAGGCCGACGAAGGGCGAAACCGATGGTTGGCTTTCGAGGAGTTTTCATCCATCTGGTGGGAAGT
Organism: Opisthorchis viverrini; assembly: GCF_000715545.1. Lineage (NCBI taxonomy): Eukaryota > Metazoa > Platyhelminthes > Trematoda > Opisthorchiida > Opisthorchiidae > Opisthorchis > Opisthorchis viverrini. The sequence goes on along the minus strand of NW_008752441.1, from coordinate 44,177 downwards.
TTCCTTTAAGAAAATAGACTGCGATATCCCGAAAATAGTTCCAGCCGAAACATGAGGCGGCCTGTGTGCAGCACATTGGGTTGGAGGATACCATGAACCAGGGATTGAATTGATTGACCCGTGCAATCCAAATTAATTTGCGAATGAGTGTATTCTTCGGAAGCACTGGAATTTAGGTTCAAGTAGACCATATCTTTGACGGAAAATGTCGGGATCCGCCTACCTTAACATAAGGCTCCAACAGGGCAAGATGCACGTTGGGCTATCGAAGTGATTTCTGCCAGCTTGCGAGTGGTTTCCTTTATGAAAATAGACTGCGATATCTGGAATATCGTGCCATGTGTACCATGAGGCGGCCTGTGTGCGGCACATTCATTTGGAGGACAACATGAACGAGGGATTCAATTGAGTCTTCCGTGAAAACCACATTCGTTTGCGAATCATTGTTTTCAAGTAGATCGTATGGTTGTTGAAAACTGGGGAAATGCGCCTACATGATTAACGAGGCCGACGAAGGGCGAAACCGATGGTTGGCTTTCGAGGAGTTTTCATCCATCTGGTGGGAGGTTTCCTTTAAGAAAATAGACTGCGATATCCCGAAAATAGTTCCAGCCGAAACATGAGGCGGTTGGTGTGCAGCACATTGGGTTGGAGGATACCATGAACCAGGGATTGAATTGATTGACCCGTGCAATCCAAATTAATTTGCGATGAGTGTATTTCTTCGGAAGCACTGGAATTTAGGTTCAAGTAGACCATATCTTTGACGGAAAATGTCGGGATCCGCCTACCTTAACATAAGGCTCCAACAGGGCAAGATGCACGTTGGGCTATCGAAGTGATTTCTGCCAGCTTGCGAGTGGTTTCCTTTATGAAAATAGACTGCGATATCTGGAACATCGTGCCATGTGTAACTTAAGCCGGCATTTGTGCGGCATACTCATTTGGAGGACAAGGTGAACGAGGGATTCAATTGCATCTCCCTTGTAAATCAAATTGATTGGCCAATGAATGTATGCACCGAAAAATTTCTTTCAAGTAGACCAAACGGTTGACGGAAAATGGGGAAGTCCGCCTACATGGTTAACGGAGCCAAAGAACGGCGAAACCGATGGTGGGCTTTCGGGCAGATACCATCCAGCTTGCTAGTAAGTTCCTTTATGAAAATAGACTGCGATATCCCGAATATCGTTCCAGCCGAAACATGAGGCGACCTGCGTGCAGCACATTCGGTTGGAGGACATCATGAACGAGGGATTCAATTGGTTGACCCGTGGAAACCAAATTGATTTGCAAATGAGTGTATTTATCGAAAACAGTGGAATTTGTTCTCAAGTGGACCATAGTTTTGACGGAAACTGGGGATTTCGCTTACCTGAAGAATAAGGCCGAAAGAGGGCCGAGCCGATAGTGGGCTATCGGGGAGTTTTCAGCCGGCTTGTGAGTAGTTTCCTCTATGAAAGTAGACTGCGATATCTGGAACATCGTGCCATCTGAATGATGAGGCGGCCCGCGTGCAGCATATTCTGGTGGAGGACACGATGAACGAGAGATTCATTTGAGTCCCCCGTGAAAGCCTAATTGAATTCGAATGAGTTTATTTCTCATATTCAGTGGAATTTGGGTTCAAATAGACCATAATTGTGACGGAAATTGTGGAATGGCGCCTACCTGACGAATGAGCCCGCACAAGGACGGAACCAGTGGTTGGCTGTCGATGTGTATTCAGCCAGCTTCTGACTAGATTCTATCACGGAATATATATAGTGCGTTACCAGGAATATCGTGCCAGCTGAACGATGACGCGGTTTGTGTACAGCAAATTCAGGTAAAAGACATCATAAACGAGAGATTCAATTGCGTTTCCCGTCTAAACCAAATTGATTTGCGGATGAGTTTTTTCCTCGAAAAGATTGGAATTTGGGTTCAAGTAGACCATAAGTTTGACGAAATACATGTGCCTGCGGCTACATAATTAAAGAGGCCTTAAAAGCGCAAAACTCATTGTGCGTTTCGAGGAGATGTCAGCCAGCTTGGTAGTAAGTTCCTTTATGAAATTTGACTGCGAAATCCAGAATATGGTGCTTGAATCATGAGGCGGCCTGTGTGCAGCGCATAAATTTGGAGGACATGATAAAAGAGACATTAAAATGAGTCTCCTGCGAAAACCAAATTGATTGGCGAATGAGTGCATTTGTCGAAAAGAGTGGAAATTTTGTTCAAGTAGACCTTAAGTTTGACGGAAAATTTGGTACTGGGCTCACCTGATGAATTAGGCTGCTGAAGGGCGAAACCGGTGGCGGGATCTCGAGGAGATTTCAGCCACCTTGTAGGTAGGTTCCTTTATGAAAACAGACTGCTATATCCCGAATATCCTGCCAGCTGAACGACGAGGCGGCCTGTGTGCGGCACATTCCTTTGGGGGACATCATAAACCTGAGATTCATTTGAGTGTCTCGAGAAAACCAAATTGATTTGTGAATGAGTGCATTTCTCGAAAAGAGCAGAATTTGGGTTATGTAGACCATACGTTTGACGGAAATAGGGGCTCGTGCTACCTAATAAATGAGGCCGAAGAAGTGCGAAACCGGCGGTGGGCAGTCGAAGAGATATCATGCAGCTTGCTAGTAGGTTCCTTTATGAAAATAGACTGCGATATCCCGAATATCGTTCCAGCCGAAACATGAGGCGGCCTGTGTGCAGCACAATCGGTTGGAGGACATCATGAACGAGAGATTCGATTGATTGATCCGTGGAAACCAGAGTGATTCGCAAATGTGTCTACTTGCGAGAAACGCTGGTATATCTTTTCAGGTCGGCCACATCTTTCACGAAAATTTGGGACTATGCTTGCTTAATTAACGAAGACGAATAAGCTTTAAACATGTTGTGGTCTTGGAAAGATTTTTCAGCGAGCATGTGAGTAGATTCTTTTGTGGTGCGAATATACTGCGTTATTTTCCATATTGCGTCAGCTGAACCATCAGTCGGCCTGTGTGCATCACATTCGGTTGGAGGATAAGGTGAAGGATGGATTCAATTGAATCTCCCGTGTAAACCAATTTGATTTGCGAATGAGTGTATTCACCGAAAACATTTGAATTTTTTTTCAAGGAAATCGCATGGTTGACGAAAACTGAGGATTACGCTCACCTAAAGAATAAGACCGAATCAGGGCGAAGCCGGTAGTGCACCATCGGGGAGTTTTCAGCAAGCTTGTGAGTAGATTCTTTAATGAAAGTAGACTGCGATATCTGGAATATCGTGCTAGCTGAATCATGAGGCGGCCTGCGTGCAGCACATTCACGTGGAGGTCATCATAAACGACAGATTAATTTCAGTCTCCCGTGTAAACCAAATCGATTTGCGAATGAGTGTTTTTCCCGAAAACGGTGGTATTTCGGTTCAGGTAGACGGAAATGTCCAGGGAAATTTTGGGACTGCGCGCACCTAATTGACGTGGACGAAGAAGGTTGAAGCCGGTAGTTGGCTGTCGGGAGATTGCAGAAAAGCTTGTGAGTAGCTTCCTTTATGAAATTCTACTGCGTTATCATCCATATCATGCAGCTGAATCACGAGTGGCCTGTGTGCAGCACATTTAGTTGGAGGTCATCATAAGCGACAGATTAAATTCAGTCTCCCGTGTAAACCACATCGATTTGGGAATGAGAGCATTTCTCGAAAACAGTGGTATTTCGGGTCAGGTAGACGAAAACGCCCAGGGAAATTATGGGACTGCGCGTATACAATTGACGAGGACGAAGAAGGGTGAAACTGAGGGTGGGCAGTCGAACAGATATCAGTCAGCTTGCTAGTAGTTTCCTTTATGAAAATAGACTGCGATATCTCGA
>NW_008752441.1:34183-35764 GCF_000715545.1 Opisthorchis viverrini | reverse complement strand
AAGCGATTTTTTCTTGATTGTGGCACCCTTGACTGAACGCGGGTCCAAGACAAGACAAACAGAGACGGCAAAGTGTTTCAAATGAGAAACTAGCGCCTTGTGGTCGAATGCTGTCACAGCAAGGTCAATACTATTCAACTCAGGACGTAACTAATATCGATCGGTGTGGTCTTTCTGAAAAGTTACCTTTTATGGGAAACAGACGCTGATTAACAGAAATCTGTGGAGAGTAATTCCACGAGAACGAAGCTCAGTCATTATCGATGGTTTTTGTCAGTCTCGTTGGTACGACTTTCAGTCGGGAATTTCTCACAAGGAGATGAGTCGATTACCTGGTGTCAAAATGTCTGTATTAGATATCTAGTCCCGAATGCTAAAACTTCAGGTTGTAAAATCACTGAGCTGTAGCACCCTTTCGGTGCCTGGTTGCCATGCCACCAGAGGAAAGCACGAGAGCTGGGATACTGCCAGGTTGCTCAAGCCCATACAGGAAAGGTTGAAAGGCGGAGTTCGGGTTCGAACCACGGAACTTTCGCTCAGTGAATTCGCGCTCTAACTGAGCCATATGGCTCCCTTCAAGTCGAAAGATTTTTGAAGGCAACAAGAGACTGATTAATTAATTTGAAGGACCGCCGGACACGAATCTCGTCGATTTTAACTGCGGAATGAACGTGATCCCGGTTTGGCGTTTCACATGGCTAAGTTCTATATGAAGGCCGCCTCTGTTGTCGCTGATTCTGCTGGAAACACCGACTAAGTTCACATGACCTACTTGATGAGACTGTTTTATCACGTGATAAAATGAGTTAATCAGCTTGTTACATACCAAGACTGCGCTTTTTTGCGTGGTTCATCGTGGAAGGCAATCAACTGCATATTTTGTCAATGCACATGAACTCACGGTTTTATTTCTAAATGTTGCTTACGGACAAACTACCGGCAGTCCACTGGGACTGCCGACCAACCGAAATTTCACTGTCAGGAAAGTCAGAAGATTATCGGAAATAATCCCAGAATTCCCGAAAACCACTGCCATCAAAATCTCTATAGGGAAGGCAGCAAGCATCCAGGCCAGTCAGTCAATCAATCAGTTCAGCAAAAACCAATGAGTGCTCGGACACGTCACAGAAGCACGGCTAACCATGATCAGTGCTCAGGATTTTCACAGAAGCACGATCGATGTTGATTTGTGTTCACCAAATGCCGACCAGATAGCCTGAATCAATGTCAGAATGTGCCTTCTGAATAGTGCAGAGCTGTTGTCGCAACAAACCTGTTATGTTCCCTGTCGGTGAGTTTTTTCTGGCATTAGGAACTGGGACAGCAGTCAGATATAACCCTTTAGGTGATTGGAAGTCGGTATTTCACTTGTCACTGAAACAAAAATCAGAACTTATCGTAAATCGTCTGAATTCTGTTTGCACGAACTTTTCCGTTCCTCATGAGAATGAACGCGGTACTAGGCTACAACTTCTGTACAAGTTGCACACCATCACATTTTGGGCGGAATTCCGTTTTATTGAATCACAATATTTGTATAAATGACCAAAATGAAAGCCCTCGTTGTTTGTGGCTACCAAA
>NW_008752441.1:28434-29584 GCF_000715545.1 Opisthorchis viverrini | reverse complement strand
CACTTTGAAAGACATGGTTGAATTTTGTCCTCAGTGTTTTAGTAAAGTGTTCTGCAATGTCCGAGGAGGATGGAAATCTCAGAGTACTGCACACACGGAAAAGGTCAAGTTTCTCGATCCAATCGAGTCCGAGTATGTTTAATTTCGGACAATCGGTGAGATAGCACGTTCCTGGAAAGTGCACACTGTTGAATAACATATTACAAGACAACTGGCCTAATAGTTTTAAAGTGCTGCCAGAGGTGCTTTTGGCCCGATGGTTCGTGGATGGTAAAGCAGGTTTCCCAATTGATTCCCAAACTGAACGTGATATTAATGTAATATCCGAAGCTGTGTAAAGTTGCAAACGGATCGGAAAGTTGTTGATGGAATCTGTTATTTACTTCCCGTGGGATTCAAATTCAACTTGAAACGTAGAAAACAGAGAATCGGATTGTATTCGTTGTTTGTATGTCCGCCTTTTGATTGAGCATTTCATCGAACTGCTATCGTTCTTTGGGTTCAATGCTGAATTGGCATTGTGGGTACGGCAAAAGCCTTATTCATGGCCTCAACGATGGCATGCTGGGCACTGATGTTTCTCGGATGGAAAAAATCGTGCATAATGCCATTCACCACATGACCAACATGATGTTGGTGGCTTTTTTCCAGGAGTGACAGTGGTTTCCTTCAATGTCATGACGCTGCTGGAAATTGGCGATCGCGATTCATGCTGTACCACTGCAGTATCATGTTTGAGAGTGCGCAAGCGCTGACATTCTGTGGTCAGGTCTTTCAAGGTAGTCTTTCTCGTGCTCAAATTTGGATAGCAATGGCGTGCGCGAATATCTGATTCCTGAGAAGATTGAAGTCCAGCGACAAAAATGAGGCATTTGAACTGATCTTCTGTAAGCGATTGCAGTTGGAATTTCTCACATTCGCGATTAACGATACTGGCATAACTAACGTAATCGTCAGCATCACGCTTGACCAACTTGGGACAGTTATATCGGACATTACAAAGTGAATGAATTCTTCGAGATTCGAAGAATCAAGAATGGAATGGAAAAAAAGTCAAATGAAAGGCTGAAAAAGAGAGAAATGTTGAGCAATATGTTCGTTAGCAGGAGTGCCTCCTAAAAGGTGGCTGATCGATATCAGTGGATTTCGT
>NW_008752441.1:26247-27546 GCF_000715545.1 Opisthorchis viverrini | reverse complement strand
CCCTCACCCGCCTAGAAGTATGTGAATTTATTATCCGGTACCAATCGGCTTCGAAGTTGTGAAAGTCATTACGCCATCTGGTGCAGCTACCGATGGCTTGGTTCTGTCTTGACTGTCGACCTTTCTGGAAGACTCACGTCGATTCAGGTCGTAGGTGACGCAGACATCTAGGAGGCGAGCACTCAGTTTGGATTTCGACAAACTTCCTGGCCTCAAAACAACCCCAAATCAAGCCAACCTTAAAACTGGGAAGGGAGAAACAACGCCGTACACGTGGTGGAAAACTAGGCTTGTGGTGTTTTTGAACGACCATCAGACAAGCTCCGGATTTCAGACCAATCACAATCGCTATTTTTTACGCTAGTCGTTATATTTATTTGGATTTCTAGCGTTATTCGACCAACTCTCTTAGACGTCAGCTCAAGTATTCCCCAGTCTCCTTATCGTTAGAGAAGCCTTGCAGGACTGAAAGTTTCCGGAACTGGAAGAAGCTAACGCAGTTGTGCGTGTCCCGGGACTGTTTCATCTGATACGCAAAAGGGGATCGAGGAAAGCGGCCGTCAGAAAGATTATTTCCTACACTAGAACCATGTGATCTTGTATCCATGTATTTCACTTGGCCCGCTCGACTCGAGCCGTGATTTATATTATCGGACCCTAATTCGGTTTCTGATGTCTTCTTGCTCTGATAAGCCTGCAGGACACGAGGCCAGATGGGCTTACATCAACCGTTTTTCATGAAGGAAACTACTCACAAGGTTGCTGAAAACTCTTCGACAGCCCACGACCGGTTTTGACCTTCATGCGGCTCATCAGGTATGAGCAGTCCCCGAGTATTCATCAACCCTATGTCATACTCGAACCCAAATTGGACTATTTTTGAGGAACACATTCATTTGCAAATCAATTTGGTCCCCACGAGAGACTCAACTGAATCTCTCTTTTATAATATTCTACAACTGAATGTGCTGCACACAGGCCGCCTCAAGTTTAATTTGGCATGATATTCGAGATATCGCAGTATATTCACACAAAGGAAACCACTCACACGGTTGCTGTCGAAGAGTTTTCAGCGACCTTCTGAGTAGGTTGCTTTATGAAAACATGTTGCGACATCTCGAATATCGTGCCAACTGAATCATGAGGTGACCTATGTGCAGCACATTCAGTTGTAGGATATCATAAACGAGGCATTCAGTGGAGTCTGTTGTGAAAAACCAAATTGATTTCCAAATGAGTGCACAGAAACCTTATTGCAAGACGACTCTAGATCCCCGTGTTTTGCACTGACTAGAAAAT
>NW_008752441.1:26006-26237 GCF_000715545.1 Opisthorchis viverrini | reverse complement strand
CGGCACGCCGGCCACGAACTCGAATTGACCAAAATGCCATCAGCTACCGATGGCGCGGATCAATAACTGACTGCCGCTCGTTTTGTAACATTTGTGGATTTCGACCACGCGGTCATCCTCATTCACTTCTCCCTCCGTTTTATAGGGTTGTGTACAGTGCGGACAGGTCGCTTGGTAACTAAAAGACTGGCAGGGCCAGATGTTAGAAAAATTTACCTGAATCACCCTCTT
>NW_008752441.1:20952-23815 GCF_000715545.1 Opisthorchis viverrini | reverse complement strand
TATGCGAATCGTCCGGCAACGTCTGTGAAGGTTTGTCACAGCAGGAGATTGATCTGTCTGTTTGTCGTTTCTGTTTGCGTCCCAAATGACTCTAGCTCCGACACCAACAAAGACAAGTTTTACAACGCCCTGAGCGTCCCTTTGCGGCGGGCTAGAAGCTCAGATATCGCGATGGTTGCCGGAGATCTGAATACACAAGTGGTTTATCGTTCAGCTGTAAAACCATATCGCGGCCTAGCTGCTGTGCCATACGAGGGAAGCACAGGGGCTGGGAAACTGCCAGACTGCCCAGGCCTAGGCACGAGAAGTCGAGATGCAGAGGCAGCATTAACGCATCTGAGACTCAATTAGGTGGACAACATGGATTAGACTCGGTATTTACGGACAATAATGTACGGTTGTTTCGGCTATGTGCTGATATGAGGTTGTTTTTATGCAGTGCTAACTTTCGAAATAGCCGAAGTCGTATAGTAACATAGTATCCTCCAACGGCACGCCGGCCACGAACTCGAATTGACCAAAATGCCATCAGCTACCGATGGCGCGGATCAATAACTGACTGCCGCTCGTTTTGTAACATTTGTGGATTTCGACCACGCGGTCATCCTCATTCACTTCTCCCTCCGTTTTATAGGGTTGTGTACAGTGCGGACAGGTCGCTTGGTAACTAAAAGACTGGCAGATACGGATGTTAGACAAATTTACCTGAATCATCCTCTTAGATCTTTTCCAACTAATCCACAATCAGAGGTAGCCACCTCTTTGCACAGTGCTGGGAATTTTTCGTGTGACACGGAGCCACCAGATCTACTCAAGTGCTGGATATCAGAACAGGCAGTGGCATAGCTTAAGTATTGGGGAAGTATCCCAGCCGCTCCATAACATAAACTGACTCGACGAATCGCCAGACTTCAAGTGAAAGTGAGCTTGCCAGCCGACCATGGAGTCTGGTGGACAGAGAAAGCCAAGGAAATGGAAGAGACCCAGAAAGCCGGTAATGCCCGATGACTATTCCGGTTGATGCGTGCGACCGGTCCCTGGAAACCAACTAATCAAGGACCAGAATGGGAAAACCATCTTGAATAAAGAATAATGCCTTGATTGCTGGGCCGAATACCTCAAACATTTGTTATCGTGGTCACCAGCTGCCACTAATCTGGAGGCCACACCTGAATTTAATCCCCGTGAACGTGGAACCCCCTTAGACCTCGGGCGTTTATGACTACATATGTTCCCTCAAGCGCCACCGGGCTTCTGGTCCAAATAAGAATCGAGACTGCCCCAGACAACTGAGTCAGTGGCAGTGCCCATTTTCGAAAACGGGGCTCATAACGAACGTGGTAACTACAGGGGGATCAGCTGGACCGAAGGCGTAACGAGACTGACGGCATCATTTATATTTCGTCTTAGCCAGCGCTGTCTAGCCTATTTGGGTCCATCTTGGAGACAAAGACACTTCCAGACAACTAAAATGAATCGATAATTGTGCCCATTTTCTAATGGGGTACTGACAGACAACGCAGTAAGTACATACGCGTTAGCTTGACTCTTTTTGTGACAAGTCTTCTCTGTGTTACTGATTCTTCGCCGTCTTACGCTAAACCTTGATTTGTGAAAATCAAGCGGAATTTAAACCGGGTAGAGGCTGCGGTGGCCACAACTTTACACTCCGTCAGGTGTCAGACCAACAATCTTGGTGTCCCTTGATTTCAAGGTTGCGCCCGATTCTGCCGATCAGTCAGTGCTGTTAACTGTACTTGCTCAACATGCCGTGCCCCAGACTTTTGTGAATATACACCGATCCCTATATTCGCATTCCTCTGGGCCGGTGAGGCTGTATGGTGAGCTTCGGTGGTGCTGATAAGGAGGCAGCTTTAGGAATGATGAGTTGGCAGAAATTAGTCCTTCCTAAGAAACGTTTGAGTTGCTTAAATGAAGTAGAGAGAAGAAAATTGAGAATGATCGTCACCTTAACAGCAGTAGGATATGTATCATCTTGAACAATGGCTAAGAAAGAATGCGTTAACAATAGCCCAGTGAGCGCGTATTCGAGTGAATAAAGGGCGTAAATGTTCACCTTGTTGTTCAGCGCCAGCAATGTCAGCCAAAATGTCATCCAGGTAAGCAGACACAATTAGCAAACCAGATAATACTTGTTCTATGGAACGCTGAAAAGTTTGGGCTGCATTACGGAGGCCGAAGGGCATGCTTAAAAATTCGAATAACCCAAACGGTGTGGTAACAGCAGTTTTATGAACGACGTCAGGGTGTTTAGGGATGTGATGATAAGCGCGGAGAATGTCGATGTGCAAAAATATAGCACAGCCTTCTAAAGAAGATGAAAATGCATGGAGATAGGTTGAGCGGGTGCCTGAAGTGTTATGTTAAAAGGATTGACTTGCTCCTCGTTGTCCATGGTCCGAGTTTGCTTACCCTATATCCAAGATAATAATAATCGTTCTTTCGGTACCCAGCTGCCGTGCAACCCGAAGGAAGCACGAGGGCTGGAATACTGCCAGGTTGCCCAAGCCTAGACAGGTTGGGTTCGACCCATGGACATTCCGGTTAGTAAACTAGCGCTCTAACCACTGAGGCATCTCGCTAAATCCAGGAGCCGATGAGGCACCTGTTTGCGGTAAAAATTTCTTGAAGGCGTTCGTCTTCTCCAATACTGTGAACTAACGTGTCTGATTGATACACTGGGAACGGGGGCGCAGCGTGAACACAAACATCTCAATTACATCTGAGGGGTTGAGAGCAATCCTTCAACGGCAGCAATCGCAGTTCAAACAATTGTAATTGCGTCCTATTCAGACTTACTCAATTTATCAGTTTTCAGACACAAGTTCTACCTCAAAGTGGC
>NW_008752441.1:17907-18215 GCF_000715545.1 Opisthorchis viverrini | reverse complement strand
GCGTACTTGTAAAATTTCACAGAATACAACCGTGGTTACGTGGTTCGGCTCACGCGTGCAGCGGTCATTCGCGAGTCTCATGTGCTAACTCTGGTACCAAAACATTTCAGACATCTTCGGAAGCTGTGGGAGCTTTTCAGAAGAAGACCTCTGGCCCACCATAATTTGATTATTGTTTATTCGCCGACCTGGGCCAACGACGAACTATTTTAAAGACAACAATTGTTAGTGAGTCTGTTCCATCTGATCTCTTTATTTTTGTATACCCAACCTAGCGTAATCATTTTTATTTCTTTGCCACACACTCC
>NW_008752441.1:16720-17887 GCF_000715545.1 Opisthorchis viverrini | reverse complement strand
GGTAGCCAGACTAATACAAATTTGGTGAGCCCGAGGATTTCTAGGTATTTTTTGAAAGATTTTTCTTTCAAGTCATCGTAATTTTGTTTCGTTTGCCCGGTAATTATGGAAGCACACTTTGATTCAGCGGATTTAGTCGAGAATGCCGTGGAATTTACTAAGCATCACAACGTGAACAGAATCGAGGGTGTGGAGTTAGCGAGCGTGCGGAAAGGGGCTTGGATAATCCGAGTTGACATGTTACGGTGCGGTTGTCAATCCACTTAGGATCATTAGAAAAAACTGAGGGGTTGTAGTGAAAACCCCAACCGACAAAAAGGTCACTGCCTTTCTCCAACACGACTATCATAGCACCAGCTCACCTACATAGACTGACAGAAAGTCCAAAGTTCAAGAGGAGCAATCAAATGAAGCGAACCACAAGATCTGAACCCTAGGCTGGACTTAAACATCCACCAACCCAACAATTGTTCAACCACTCTGACACACTCAAATCCCTTGGCCGACACCCAACAGATATCCAGCTTTACTTAGCTGATTGGTTCTCCGCCTTAAATATCGACCAACCTCGGAGGCTAGTCGCTTGACATGACGAAGCGTATGTGTCAAAAGCGAAACGTTGCCCAGAGAAAGTCTACAGATTTTCACCAAACTTTTTCGGAAACGAAATCTATGATCGATCTTCCAGTGTGGACTTTGAATTAAATACTCCCTAGATGTTTTTTACTCTTAATGAATTCCGAAGAACGCCAAAATATGCTAAACTGCGACTTCGTGTCTTATATCATGTGAACCGGTAACAAAAAGCGAACAGGTGATTCACGGATTCACGGATTGATACACAGGATCGAGACTTTTGCCCAAGTTTCCCGAGTCGGTTTTGTTCTTGTCGGTCAGCGGCTGTCGTTCACCTGGAAGCACATGTGAGAAAAGGTGTAGCACTGCCCTTTATGTTCTCAGCGCGGGACAGTATGCCTTCCGTTGCGAGGATTCGCAAAATTAAATGTCTAATAGTGCTTTAAACTTGGTTCTTGAAGGAGCGTGGACAATCTTCGGAGGAAGGTTGTTCCAAGTTGTTCCAAGCAGCAACTACCGGAAATGAGAAAAAATTTTGTCCAATGAATATGTATGCTCTGAGGTTAAAATTCTTTTTACTATGTCCCCGCC
>NW_008752441.1:15554-16710 GCF_000715545.1 Opisthorchis viverrini | reverse complement strand
ACTGGAACTGTGCGGACAACCAACACTGACCGTATTCCCAGACCTCAGATTGGCTTCTGACACTGTTGACCGTTGAAGGGTCCCCCTGCGCATACATCTCTTGTAGTTGAGATGAACGCTCAGGTGGGTGGTCTCTGGGTTTGGGAACATACGCATAGACAACTGCGAGAGGCTGCTGTGTATGTGTGCCCAATACAGCCCTTAGCAGTTCCACTTTCCTGAACAGCGGAAATAGCTTTACAAAGCGGTACCCACCCATAAACCAACCCCGTCACTTACCAGTGACTTCGTTCAATCTGAAATAACTGCATGGGCTCCACGGTGTTCACCGCTGCTGTCCATTACATTTTTTAGGTTAACGCGAGATGCGCGAACCTCACTTAGCCGTCGAGAAGCCAGTGGATCCATAAAAAGACACGCCTACCAGAACCACGCCATTCAAAGCCTGCCGCCTGGTCCGATGTCGGATGTTTACAGTCATCCAAAGAACTGTTCTATATTATTAATTCTGACCAAGTTACAACCCAGTCATCCTCACCCAAACATCAGATATGAGATAGGACCGTGGCGAGGTGAATGTCCGGGCAAACCGGGAAGCCTGTTGGGCCTGAAGGGTCGAACAAGGGGAAGGGGCGACAAATGCTGAGAAAGTCCGTAACTTTTTTCATATGATTCGTTCGGTCGGCTTCCGAAAGTCACTTGTCGGCGGAAATATCAGAGGAAAAAATAGTAAAAAATAGTTCTCCAATATGCAGTGAAGGAAGGAGTTGGGTTCGTTGCACACAGTACTTTGAACCAGGATTTGATTGGCCACCTCCAACCCATACAGCAACATTCAACGTAGGGTTGGACTGAGAGCATTAATGTCCCCTCAGCTTTAGAATCAATCGCCATCATTGACAGAAACACCAGGAAGCCTGTTCTTTACTACCGCACAAACACCTCAGTTTATTTTAATAGGGCCTTAGAATACAAATGAAGAAATAGGACAAGGATGAGGAAATAGAGACAACCTAATATAAACTTCCGAGATGCCCCAGCCTCCAATACTCATTCAGACAGCCTGGGGAAAAGCCGACAGCATGAAGGCCACTAAGGCCGGTTAGCACCCATATCGTTGTCCCTAGCCAGGCACAGAGAGTGCCACGTGAACTTC
>NW_008752441.1:9971-14517 GCF_000715545.1 Opisthorchis viverrini | reverse complement strand
CCGGTAAGACGTGGCCTGAAAAAAAGTGGAAACGGTATTTTCCAAGAGCATTGTCTTTCAACATTGCAACATCTAGCCCTTTTTCAAGTCGGACATTCTACTAGAACATGAGTTTCTATAGGTTCACGAAACCTTGGGAATCTCATTCAACGGCGATAAAACTTCTTTCAGCATCTTGACTCAAGTTTTAAGCCCGTTACTATAAAGTTCATATGGCATTGTGCAGAGGACGAGGCTTTCATCGCTCCTAAAGTGAAACGTTTACTTGACCGCTAAGCTTTAACACCCCTTCGGTGCCTAACTGTCATGCTAACCGAGGGAAACAAGAGGCCTGGGTTACTTCCAGTTTGCCCGAGCCCAGACAGAGAGAGTCGAGAGGCAGAGGTCGGGTTCGAACCACGTACTCCTCGGTTAGTGAATTCGTGTTCCTGCTCCCAATTGTTTACTTGACCAACAAATCATTGAACCTTCGAATTCCCATGGAGAACGCAAGCGATCGTCACGACAGATGAATGAAAGAAAAGGCGTCCGATAAATCAATGAACAGTCAAATTCTCCATGGAGAGTGCAAGCGCTAGTCACGATGAATGACCGACAGACGAAACCAATCGTTGTCGACTATAGTCAAACTATAAACCAATTTATGCAACTGGACGCTTATCCTCTCCACACACTTGAGGATATGGGTAGCAAAATAGTCCAATATCGCATTTTGAGCCCGCTGAATATTTAATGTGCGCATCGTCAAATATCCATTAAGGAAAGTGACAAAATCTGCATGGTTTATGAGGTTTGTAACAATCTTCATGATTTTCTTCGGATACCTTCCGGAGTCACGAATGGAGTAGCGTGCTTTCGAAGGGTAACTGATGACATAATACGCGCGGAAGAACTTACAGGGACAATTGCTTATTTGGATAAGGTCATCCAATTTGTGGGAAGAACGACACGATCGAAATCTCCAGCGTTTTCTCGCCATTGTCGAATCACGATAACAGCACAATTCTCACCAATAAACTCAGACTCCCTGGCCACAAAATGATTGGAGGTATCATCAAACCAGACTTTGGACATTTCTTGCACGAACTGTCTGTTCCGAAAGACATTAAGTCTCAGCAATATGTAGTTGGCTTCTTCGAATCCTACTCTCATGGGACAAGCTGGTTATCGGATAAAATCAACCAAATCCCTCACAATAAAAACTTTCCAGTCCCTGAATCTGTTATGAAAGCATTTCAGAGTCTCAAAAAGAACTTGATGTATGCAGCCACGGTCACTATGGATCCGAGAATACCTCTGATTCCCAAAACGGATGTGTCTGATGGTGCGATTTCCGCTACGTTCAGTCAAAATGGCGGACTACTCGCATTCTTCTCACATACAATGTCTGTCAGCGAAGGACATTCTTCTACCGAGAAAGAAGTGTGCGCATTTTTCGAAGCAGTGCGGAAACGAAAGCACTATCTACTCAGTATTCATTTCAAGAATGTAACCGATCAGTGGTTCGCTGCCACCAAGTATACAACAAAACAATCACTAAATCCAACTATGTTGGTTGGAGTTATCGCATTTTTTCTTTTGATGTAACCTACAGAGCGGACATAGAAAACGAAATCGCTGATACACTCTTTTGGAGTGTTTTTGTAAACACTTCCTTTCGGCTGGAGCTAAAACGCTTACATTCAACTATGTGCCATCATGGAGCAACACGCATGATGAGTTCGTTCGCGTCAAGGATCTCCAATTCTCCCCAGAGGACATCGCACTTGTCATCAAGTAGTGTCAACCGTGTGCGTAATTAAAATCACGTCTCCTCAAGCCATCCGGTGATACACTCATTAAGACCACTCAAAAGTTTGAACGTTTAAGCATTGATTTCAATGGACCACTGCCTTCGACGAATCGAAACAAATATCCACCGACGGTCATACACGAGTATTCTCGTTTCCGTTCGCCTATTCTTGTCCAGATGTAAGTTCTTATACAGTGGTATCATGCCTTATGCAGCTCCTCGCTACATTTGGCCTGCCCTGTTTCGTGCATTCAGATCGCAGCTCATTATTCATTTCGAATGAGACCAAGCAATTTTTCACGAAAAAGTCGTTGCCACTTGTCGGACCACCCCATATGGGAAAGGTCAGTTGGAACGATTAAATAGAATTCTGTGGAAAACTACTGCGCTTTCATTACGTCCTAACGGTCTTCAAACCAGTTATTGGGAAACCATGTTACACGACGTCCTCCATTCGATTAATTCTTCGTTGTGCACCGCCACCAACGCCACTCCACACAAGCGAATGTTTCATCACCATCGAAAATACGGAGTCCGTGCATCGTTGATACAGTCGATGCGTTCGTCAGGACCAGTTCTGTTGCGGCGAAGTACACTACCTTCGAAGTATTATTAGGTAGAGGGCGAGAGAGCTCAGGTGGTTAAAGTGCGAATTTACTAACCGGAAGTTCTGTATCCCACACCCCGTGCTTCCTTCTGTTGGCATGACAGTTAGGCACCGAAAGGGTGCAACAGCTGAACTATTTAATTATTATTCAATTTAATGATTACGTAGTCAGAGAAGTTGAGCTTCTGGAGTGCAACCCTGAGTACGCATACGCCAGACACCCTAGCGGCATGGAAGAAACGGTATACCTGAGTCGCCTGGCACCTTCCGCACCAAACCACAAACAGCAGCGATCACAGCCCTATACTGATTCATTTATTAAGCCGGAACTATCTGACTCTGCTTTAGAAACTGAACACGCAATAGAGAGGACTGCCGTTATTCAATTATAGAAGGGTTCCAGTGAGCATTCATCTCTGCGGGGGATGATTATCGTGTATTTCCTCAATTTTTGAAAAGTTTCATCGTTTATTGCTTGATTACTTTTTTTCGTTACAGATGTGCATCATAAGTTTAGGCCGAATGAAACCTAGCTTTGGAATTTCAGTCTGTCCCATTCTTCCGATTGTCGCTGCACTCCATCCCTCGTCGAAGCCAATAGCACTGTGGATTCAAATCACATTGCGTGAGATCAATTACCTTCTACTCGGTGTTCAGCTATAATGCTCTCTCAGTGCCTAACTGACATGTCACCAGAACGAGGGCTGGGTTCGGCCAGCACGTCAAAGCCTAAACACGGTAAGTTGAGAGGCAGAGGTCGGGTTCGAACCACGGACCTGTCCGTTGGCGTGGTATACCGGTTCCTCTCGACTCCACCGGAAGATAACTAGTTCCTCATACAAACATTTTACACATTTTACCGTTTACAATTTCAAATAAAGTTATGTCATGTAGGCCGTCACGTGGTGTCATCGGCCTGGTCGCCTTGCTTGCTGCAGTCCGAAGTCCTGCGCACCCTTGGCGATTCAGAAGCTGCGCGGGAGTTGTTACCGTCCTAAGTAGCCGAGGGGAAGGATCCATCCTTGATTGGAAACCCGTTGGAAGTCTCCTATATGCGAATCGTCCGGCAACGTCTGTGAAGGTTTGTCACAGCAGGAGATTGATCTGTCTGTTTGTCGTTTCTGTTTGCGTCTCAAATGACTCTAGCTCCGACACCAACAAAGACAAGTTTTACAACGCCCTGAGCGTCCCTTTGCGGCGGGCTAGAAGCTCAGATATCGCGATGGTTGCCGGAGATCTGAATACACAAGTGGTTTATCGTTCAGCTGTAAAACCATATCGCGGCCTAGCTGCTGTGCCATACGAGGGAAGCACAGGGGCTGGGAAACTGCCAGACTGCCCAGGCCTAGGCACGAGAAGTCGAGATGCAGAGGCAGCATTAACGCATCTGAGACTCAATTAGGTGGACAACATGGATTAGACTCGGTATTTACGGACAATAATGTACGGTTGTTTCGGCTATGTGCTGATATGAGGTTGTTTTTATGCAGTGCTAACTTTCGAAATAGCCGAAGTCGTATAGTAACATAGTATCCTCCAACGGCACGCCGGCCACGAACTCGAATTGACCAAAATGCCATCAGCTACCGATGGCGCGGATCAATAACTGACTGCCGCTCGTTTTGTAACATTTGTGGATTTCGACCACGCGGTCATCCTCATTCACTTCTCCCTCCGTTTTCTAGGGTTGTGTACAGTGCGGACAGGTCGCTTGGTAACTAAAAGACTGGCAGGTCCAGATGTTAGAAAAATTTACCTGAATCATCCTCTTAGGTCTCTTCCAACTACTCCACAACCAGAGGTGGCCACCTCTTTGCACAGTGCTGGGAATTTTTCGTGTGACACGGAGCCACCAAATCTACTCAAGTTCTGGATATCAGAACAGGCAGTGGCATAGCTTAAGTATTGAGGAAGTATCCCAGCCGCTCCATAACATAAACTGACTCGACGAATCGCCAGACTTCAAGTGAAAGTGAGCTTGCCAGCCGACCATGGAGTCTGGTGGACAGAGAAAGCCAAGGAAATGGAAGAGACCCAGAAAGCCGGTAATGCCCGATGACTATTCCGGTTGATGCGTGCGACCGGTCCCTGGAAACCAACTAATCAAGGACCAGAATGGGAAAACCATCTTGAATAAAGAATAATGC
>NW_008752441.1:0-2447 GCF_000715545.1 Opisthorchis viverrini | reverse complement strand
TTCTCCAGTTGTGGGTTTTAAAAGCCTGGAAACTTTGCTCAAAGTGGAATCACCTGCAGTTTTGACATATAGACTGTGGCTAATTTGGCTGCTTATTTGCATCGGCCTTTCATCCCACATTGCTTCTTGAGCGTTGAACCATTGACAGGTGATGATTAAGCCGACTTTCCACGTTCAACTTCCGGGGGAAACCTGGTGAAAATGACGACTATTTTCTCTTGATTCTTCCTCGAATTAAAGCCGTCATCTCGTTTTGAAGATTATGCTTTTTTGCTGCGATGTATTTTTAACCTGGACTATTTGGAACTCAGTTCATTGGAGTGCAACATCCCCTGAAAGGCCAGAGTAGAGGAGAACGGTGAATAACGGTGACTCTCGTACTGCGACATATCCCAATACGGGGTTGCATGTGGGCAAAATCTCTATGTCATTTGCAATAAAGATGCGATACAATAAGGTGACCAGAATGTTTGTGTGTGGGGAAGAAGCCTTGCTGGCTTTTAAACGGAAAAGCGCTTTGAAAAACGTCAGCACTAAGGGCCAAAATATACGGTTGCTCCAGTGTTGATCATGACCGTGGGCACATCGTTCTGTTCGTAGAAAACAACTTTACGGTCAAAAACCTTAATTATACTCCAAGGAACCTGCTGTCTTAAACGCATCACGAGCCCTAAATGTATGTTTTATTACATGCGCCATTTGTCTAAGGTGTCCCTCTGAAGCCACGGGATAACAGTGTTGATCAAATGGTTACAGAAAAGGCTCCTCAATGAAGCACCAACAACACCTGCCTAATGCTTCGGCTTTTTCAGTCAGAGGATGCAGTTATGGCCTCCGAATAAAACACTGCCTTTCATTTAGAAGGGTGTTTTCGAAAAATCTTTACTTTTTCACTGAGCAGGTCACCAGGTCGGTTAGGTTTAATGATGAATGGAGAACCAATCAGTAGGTCCTTGTAAGATTAGCACACTAGGCCTATGTCGGAAGTCATTTCATGGGTCTTGTCAATTGGATTACTTGCTTAAGATTAGTTAGAATAATTTCGAACATTTTTGGAGGTGTGGTTCCTCGATCTTCTGGTTCAAAATACAACCATTTTATGGTATACCTTGGGTGATACTGGTAGATGTTGTTCGTCTGCGTGAACTTGCGCGTGCTAGGAAGAATCAGTGCGATGATGAGGGGAGGTATTCTGGGTGGGTGGTTTCCTGCATTTTATAGGAGACCCATATAAAAAGGCATTTCTTCAGCCTTGTAATTGGGGGCTTTAGTAATTTAGAGCAATTTCTGTGCAGCAGGCTCGTGCTTACCGCAGACCGCGCCTGTCTAGGATGTGCACCCATCGATAGCATTCTCACGGTCTAAAATATACTGACCGTTTTGAGTTAACCATTACCAGTGCACCACTGTTCATTTGCACTTCTTTGTATGACACTTGTTTCATTCTGCTTGCTCTCAAGGCCTTGAGTTCTCATCCTAGCAGTTATTTTCTCCAGCTCATGTTTTGTAGTTCGCAGCGAAAGTTCATTGCAGTTACACGCTTTGCTGATTCATATTCATTTACGGAGGGTTTGCCACAAAACTCTAAGTTTTGGAGCCATGTGTAAAAATTATTCATGTTCTTTGGCGTAGAACTGAATCAGTTTTGGCTCCATAGCATTGCCTTATGTAGGCACCCTGGAGCCCGACGCAAGTTGGCCGAGCCCTAGACGCACTCCAAAAATTTTCTCTGAAAACGTGGATCGGAAAATTTTTTTAATATAATGTTTTATCATCTGATGGTTATTATCCGGACTCATAAGGACTTTCTACGCGGCCGCGTTTTTATTAGAAGTTTTTTAAACGAACTCGGAGTCCAATGTGTGCGTGAAAGATGTGTACGGGTCGTATTGGTTATACGCTTTTTCAGAAACCCTGTCGAGTAAAAAACTGAGAGCCTGATTGACCACACATTATGTTTGTATCAATGCATCCAAAAAATAGAAGCGTGATTAATTGGAGGTGGTTGTATACGTTTAACCTTGTAATAGATGAATAATTACTCATCAATTGAGTTTGAGTCAAACAATATCTAACTGCGGAAATTAAACTCGGGTATTGCCGATGTCTCTAATTTGACACTTTTTTTACAGAGGAGAATGTCGGTACCTCAGCTAGCGTAGGTGGTCGCTGGCTTGCTCGCTGAGCTGGGCGATTCGATTGCAAACGTTTCTTCACCAATCGAGTTGACATTATCAGTGCGTTATTGGGGAGCGTAGTGGTGCATAGCAGTGGGTTAGTGATTGTGCACAACCACCTAGATTGATGATGAAACGTGAGCAATCAAATTACCCAGATCAGCGAACAAGCCAACGACCATCTACGCCATCTGATCTACAAAACGTTTCCTCTATAGAAAAGTTACGGGCATGACGGGCGGTCTTTGGCCAATAGTCTCGGCTACTGGG
>NW_008752440.1:47963-49075 GCF_000715545.1 Opisthorchis viverrini | reverse complement strand
TATCCCCAAACCCGATGTCTAGATAGAAGCGCTAACACTTAATGCCACCCTTCGCAATGCCGAAGAACAACATACGTCCAGGCGACTCATAATTAAATCCTAATGTAATTTATTTCTCTCCGGCGAACCCAACCCTTGCTTGAAATCACTGCGCCTTGCTCATGTATTCCCAACTCACCCACAATCGCCCGTGAACCTCAGGCCAATAACAGGTCGGACCGATTCTGACGAAGATTCCCGCGCGCTTTTCGGTCAGTTGAGTTACCACGTGCTGTGTGCTCAAGTTTGTCCGAAATTCAAATCGACTTGCTGTTCTCCCCGGAATCGTCCGAACTTGCATCGTTTCGTGCATCAATTGGACGGGGATGAGGTTTTTCTCCTTTTCATATATCCATTTTGGACGCAAAACAACACATTTATTTATAAATCTCAAGACTTGTCTTCTGATTCTGCGCGTCATTCAATGGAACATCCCAGAATACCTCACGTGATCTACATCTACATTGATCACCTACTCTCTGATGGTCCTAATCAGGCCTCCGGTCAACAGTAGTTTGCGGTGCACGTCAAATATGAGGCGGTTAAGTTAGAAACGCGGTCCTTGAATTCCCCATTTATGGGGCACTGAGAAGCAAATTGCGTTTAATGAATATTCGGAAGTTATCGCCTCTTCAGCGATAGAAAACCTGGTGACAAACACGTTGGTGCGCATTCTAGTCCGTGGCTTTGCTTCGTGGGTGTCGATCTGGGTTGAAATATTCATACAAACCGGGTTACCTCTGACGGCTAGCTTGAAACCACTCTGTCTGCGATTTGGCATCAGATTATAGAAACCTGCCTAAAACTATGATGGTTGTCATTAGCGAAAGACACTCATTTGGAAGCAAATTTGGTTTTGCGAGAGAATCACCTGAAACTTTCGTTTATGACTGTATTTCGGTAATTTCATACAGTTGGAGTTCATGTGGAACCTAAGGTTGACGGCAACTTGGGGACTGCACCTACCTAATGAGCCTCAAGAAAGGCGAAACCGGTCGTGGGCTGTCAAAGAGTTTTTAGCAGCCTTATTAGAAGTCTGTTTCGTCATTTCTGCAAACTTCACAACAACCAAT
>NW_008752440.1:21714-37705 GCF_000715545.1 Opisthorchis viverrini | reverse complement strand
GATTTGCAAACGTCTCGTCAATGTTCAAGAGAACATTAGCAGCTTTCAGAGAAGTACACAATGTGTTGTTTTTTCCGCAATTCCTAATCACTTGTGGTACTGAAAGCCTAGAAAAGTAGCCAGTGTCATATCCTTTCGTTAAATCACTGCATCATTTCGAATGGCATTCGAACAAGTGGCGAATCCATTCAAGTCAGTATTCCCCTTCGACGTTTTGAGTCCGCATTTCAGATCAAGCTCGTGTTGATTGATAGCGTGAAGAGGACAACTCCAATCAGTACCTTTTAGCTTGTCTGGCGTTGATATTTTTTGTGTAGGGCCAAGGTGAAATTTGTCGTGGGCTTGAGGTTTGCGCAGATGAAAGCATACCACAGTGAAAAAGTGAGCAGGGATGTTATTGGTCTTTTGCTCACAATACAACAACAGTACAACAGTACAATAATGATTCACTACATTGTATCACTGTATATCTCTGTGACCTTGCTGAGCCTAGCGACATAATGGAACCATGGATCCATGCAAGTATTTTTCACGAGATGATGAAGATATCATGGCATAAGGAAATACTTATCACAGCTTACCACCGATCTTGTTCTTGCTAAAGCTCACCAGATAACCACAGCTCTCGAGTTTCCATCAATGTTCCCTTTATTTCAGCACCAAATTGGACGCAGCTCGTAAATTTCAATCAACTACAACTTACGTTGGTGCTACCCGGAGATTTGTTCGGACTCCAGCTGAACCTTCTATCAAACCAGTGTGGTTCGTCACTGACTGCACCACATCGATTTCTTTCTTTTTAAAGCTAGAAATGAGCTCTGTGTGATCATATAGATTCACCCAGTTGGTCGTATCGTTTAGGAAAACCAAGTGTGTGAGATGTCACAAGACACTCAAAGTAAGCACGCCATGGTCGCATGTCGAATCTTGGTCGTTCCGTCCAAAATTTTTCCAGTTTAACCAACACAAGTCAAGATTTCAACTTACATATATGTGTACCACGTTTGACAATAAATCATGGATTCCGACATATCAATTTCGGCCTATGAGGGGCTTGGGTGTATAATACTTTAGTGGATGCATCCCGGGGATATTAGACAACACCTCTAAAAAAAGTACCTGTGTGATACTTGAAATCGAAGTACGGCAAAATCTGTTCGTTGTCCAAAGGCAGCACGACCGGTTGTTATGTACTGGGTGCGCGACTGTGACCAGTAAAAGAGGTCACTTGTGGAGTGTATCTACCACCTAGAAGGCTGTGGTCTGGTAATTATATCAAATTAATTAGGTCTAACGATAAATATAAAATACATTTTAAAAAATGACACATTTTGGTGGATGCCTGACTGTCCCAATTATTCGTTGTTCACGTCCTGTGCTGCACTAACTTGATGTGTTTCACTCAGATCTAACCGATATGTGATAAACGCATGTGACCTCGTTCTACCTCAGCGAAACCCATTTGCTCGATTGACGCATACATCAAGAGCACACAAGGTAAGTAAGCAATTCTCATTCAGTTTTTACACCCCCAAAGAATCACTCATTCAGGTCAAGGTTCCAAAATCTGTCATCAGGAAGCATTCATTCATCAATGACTTGGCCAGACTTCTTGAATCTCCATCCCACAAGATTTTAGATGGAAAGCACCTGATCTCAGAAAAGCAGAGCAAATTAGTCGATCCCTGTTGAATTTATTGAAAAAAGGAAGTCCTCTTTATTGCGTTCGAACAAGGACGCTTTTCTCTCAGAACGGCAATTCAACCTGCAAGATTCCCAGCAACCAGTAACCTGTTTGGTCCCCATTCCCAGTATTCGGATCAAGATGAAACTGATTTGAAAGTGAGCAAACGAAGATTAAAGTTTCGTGTTGACTCTATTCCATTCACCTTATACGTTGCATCACACTCCACAATTTCTGTTCACCATGCATATTGGGCTCAAGCGCAGAAATGCACTGATTGGCTTTGATTGTCTGAGTGCGATCGCACGCTCGCCAACGCAAATGAATCATCAATTACTTTGCCAGTAATTAGATCAACTACCTGGAAATAGCAAAGACTTGCGCGGTCAAGTATGTTAACCAGTTACTCAACAACTGGTGCAGCGTAAGATTGGAAAGGGGCCCTGCATCACACCATGTTGCACAGAGCAATCTCTGTAATAGGTCAGGTTGGGATGTAGCCTCTGCGTGAACACCCTAGCGCTAGCCCCATAAAAATGATGCAAAGCAGTTACTACTGCCAGGAATGGCAGTAGATGAGTACCTTTGTGAAAATAATCTCCGCCTTGCACAACGCTGCACTAACTCTTATTGTCATGTGAGATGGTTGGGATATGCTTAGTTCACAGTGTGGCTAACTAACGAGTCACAATCGTTTAAAACTACACTATCAATTTTTTCAGGAACAGAACTGTTTGGTGATGACGGAGCCACTGACACAGACAATCGGTTTTCACATTGAGATTCATTTTCTTGAAAACCCAGGTTTGTGAAAATCCAGTGCATTCCATGGTCGTTGGAGTTTCGACCGCGATTTCAATTAACTGCAACTTCCGAATGAACATGCAGGACTTCCAGACAGTGCGCTTGCCCTTTAGCGCCACAAATGTATCTATCACGTCAGTCCGAAGCAGTTGGATACATTACTACCTCTATCGATTTTGCGTATTACCACATATTGTCATGTATACATGGGCATTACCAATCCCGAGCCAGATGGTGATTCTATACCCACGATCCAGCGTCTCAAGCAGATGGTTTCCAAACTTCGTTTTCCCACGGGTACTTTGTCATTATTTATGAGGAGATATGAAGCCCTAGAAAACACAACCGAAAAACAAATATTTATCTTTACCCAATCAACACTGTACATTGGTTTCGAAAAAATACTTTATCGACGTTTCGGTATGCCAGGTACCCTAGTTTTGATCAGCACGATTTTTAACTTGAACAAAATATTATATAAAATACACTCATTTGAGAACTAATTTGATGTCAACGGGAGACTTGAGAATTCCCTCTTTGATCATATTCTTCTGAGGAAAGTATGCCTCATGTGCCAGTTGGCATGATTTTCGGGATATCAAGGTCATAGAAGCTCTTGTTCCAAAACTAAGGACTTGTCCAGCTGTCATGTCTAAGTACAACCAAACGTAGATCCGTTTCAGCTTAGTTCGCAAAATGCTAATGGAGACAAATCTGCTAGATCGCCTGTTCTGATAGACTTTTACAAGAAATGTGGAAACATCAAAATCTCCTTTTTCGGCACCACGGAATAGGATCGGTACAAGTCCTTCCACCACCAAATTCATTGTATTGCTTGTATTTTTTTTAAAAAAGGGGACCGGTTACATGAAGCATCACGTTATCGGAGTTTGTGCTGGTGGGCTTTATAACAGTGCTAAATAAGAACGACCAACAATGAGGGGTTAAGTCAAACTTCCAGCGCCAAGTTACGAACACCGTTCCTCACGATAGCTATTTCGTTGATACACGGGTTGAAAGAGCGGATAATATCATATCCAGCACGTGCCCAGTGCGTAATATCATCCCCTACCAAACGCATTAAAATAAATATAATGAACTTGGCATTATTCATGTTCAAGTTGTGGTCCAAGGCGTACAATAGGATAGCGGACAAACCAGAGAAGAGCATGTGGGTCCTTACGGGTTTGTTCTTTTCAAGGTGAATCCAAACGCAGAACCTTCTGGATGACGAAATTCTCTGACGAAACACCTCTACTGCACTAAATGTCACAGTGAATCCAGAAAAATTAATGAGAATGAATGAACTAGGACCTCGAAGGGTAACCTGAAGTCGATGGGATATACATTCAAAGGAATTTAAAAAAGCATATTTCTTATTCAAAATCAAGCTGTCTCATTTGTTAGGATCTACTCGTACATCGCTATATCCTAATTGCGAAGCTCGCTAGATCCCATTTCCCGTAGTTCACAGCGTTACTGGCACAGAAGTAATACGTGTCTGTCAGCCTGCCAACGTGGTGCCTGACGAGTAAAATAATTTGCCCGGTCATTTGAACCATTCGGATCCAGTGGATGTGTGGATTCATTTCGGAACCATGGTAGCAACAAACTCGACGCATTTTTCGCCCGGATGAACAATACGGGTTCGGACAATCGTATTCCATGTTCTGAGCGGGCGTTAGAAATCGTTGTATTGAATAGTTTGGCGGTATATGGTGGTAGTCAATCCACGACCTTGAACACGTTCAATCCATGCAAACAGAAATGTACACAGGAAGTTAAATGTTGCCTACAACACGTCTGTTATAAGTAAGACCACTAGTGTCCGGCCACTCTTTTTTTTCAAGAACGGTGTTGGATGCTGCGCTGTCATGCTTAACAATCCGATGTGACTCCCCCAACTTAATGTGTCCTTGCGATGAATCATACTGCCCGGAGCCCTGAGAGAGACAGTATTATCAAACAGCAATAAGCTACCAGCACAGCAACTAATCCGACACTCGCCGACTCACCGAAATCCCTACTTTTCACTCCGACGTTTAACTTTGTAGAAATGTGATGACTTAACGTTGATATCCGGTCATCCACACCCACATTACACGGCCAAATGTGGCTGATAGACATACCACGTAGTATTCAAATGATAGTATGTCACTGGTAATTGCCAATCACAGACGAGGAACGAATTGCGGAGGGAGTCAAGCGATTCTGAGGTCAAAAATCAAGCCCATTTAACTCCCACTCGTAAGCCAAAAGTCAACATATTAGCTTCCACCAACTGACTGCAACGATCAATCGGGCGGAAGGCTTGGATATGCAACTGTCGGACATAAATAATCAATAATGTTATGGGCCATAGTTTTCCTGCCTTCTAAATACCTTTAACCCGAGTCTGGATAGCCGCCTGTTGGCCCGATGCTCTTAGCAAAACCAGCAAACCAATGAACGTGCGATTCAGCTGATTTATTGAACATTGACGTGTACAGGCCTGTCATGTGCAGCCAAGGACAAGCTGCCTATGGTGTTCACATGGAAAGTTCTAGGCGGGCCAAAAGTGACTTTAGAAAAAGAACTCGTCTGTCAAAGACAAGTGAAGGACAACCGATTAACTCTCTACCAACGAAAACGATTATTCCCTTGTCCGTTGTGTAATCCACTTACTGTCGGGACTGGTTCTTCTAATAAGTGACATTTTCGAAGGTTTGATTGCTTTTGTAATTTCCACGAACTTCAGGTGTTGACTGCTGTCTACTGAATATGCCGTATTTAAGAAAGCCTGCTCAGTTTGCGTCTGTCAGCTTTCTTTGCGACTTCAAGCATCAGGACATGGTTCCTTCTCGCTAGTTAGTTGACGACAGCGACCATGAATTAGGTTTGCCTTGTTGTGATAATCATTCGATCACTGTGACTCAACGCTCAATCCTATCCATATGAAGTACCATTTGTGTGGACTTCTGCCTGACCATATTGAGTGACAATTTCTGACAATGACGGGCTGGAATTTGCTGCCACCGGCATCCTTTTTTGTAGCGTATTGTCGTTAAGGAAAGTGATACAACCTGAGGGCAAATCATGCTTGAACGTGAAAAAATCTGAGGAGCACTGTACTCATATCCACGTTATTTTTTAGTATTTGATAGCTGCATTACGGGTGATGAACTTTGTGTGTAGCGCGTCTTTCTGATAGTTTTCTCATGAAAATTTTCGGATAATGTTTACCCGACGGATATTTTGGCTGGTCCCACACACGCATCGAAATAAATTCACGTAGAAAGAAACAACGATAGTACTCTGTTCATCGAGGAATGCTTGGAATGCGATCATAGACGCCATGAACTTTTAAGTTCAGTAAATATGAGAGAAAGAGGTTCATATGATTTTAGGCTCTGTAATTAGTGAGAAACTGGATGAAGTACAAACATTTCAAACGTACACGTTTTAATGCGGTGAAGTACAACATGAGTCCTACTTTAGGCCTTACAAATATGCTGAATTTCTGTCGGCACTGATGTGCGTGATGATTGGACGCAGATCCAAGTTGATTCAATCGCGTTGCAGAACCGATAGGTCAAAAGATGTCTGGTGGGTTTGAGGCAGAAATTCGTTGGATTTCGAACGACACATTCTTGATTCACATAGTTGTGCTACTCTGTCTTCACGATTGAATGAATGAATTGAAATCGTCCTAAACACGATCTTCTGACAGTCACGTCTGACAGAGCCAAAAGCAGTGTACACGTTCTGCAACGTGATTTTGGTTGGATAGTACACTGAACTGTGGGTAAAGGGAGAAAGTCCTGAGAACCTGTGTGTCTTGCCATGTGCTGCGTTCGTAATTCCTTATCCGCCGCGGTAACTAATGGCTATAAACTAATCGTGGACTGATGGTTCATAACTATCCCACTCCAAACGGGTCAGATCGGACAGTTCTCCATTCCATTTGCGTCCCTTCACTACAGGACTGCATTTTGCTAAAAACCACCTGTCAAGCAAGAGATGTCTCACCACATCTATTCCCCCGGTGAATATCGCAGTACGGTCCCTAATTCTTTCAACAGTATACGCCATGTAGAAGGGGCTGAACGCCGCTGTCACTTGCACTTGCAGGCTGACAACGAGTCGACTGACGCACGACTTTTGTACGGGCTCCAATGACAGCCTGAACAATCGATGTCAAAGACCACCGAGTGTATTCTGTAGTCGCAGTTAACAAGAGAGACATGCGGAAGTGATGCCAAACGGCAACAAAACGAGTTTACCAGCCCAACGAACTGTCCTTCAAGAGGTTCGTATTCTTCCATATTTCTGCATAGGTGTTCCCAAAACTTGAAATGTGGGAGGGGGTCCGTTTGCGTCGAGGTTAGGCAAATCGGATTGCTCTTTTTGCCAACATTCCTCCAATCCTCAATGGTAGAGGCACACTAGGTGATCCAGAAATCCACTGGTAATATAACAGACTATAAACATTGAAAATCAGTAACTTTGACAAAGACGTTCAACGAAAAAATATTCCACACCCTGTTATAGATTTCGTTTCGAGTTGACGTAACCTCTCGGACTCTCATATTCGGTTGATTAACACCACAGACGAAAGTTCCGTTCGGATGTCAGTCTAACGCCAACTGAATTTTCAGGTGAGTATATAAACCCACACGCCTTGTTTTTATTGGAGGTGTTTTATGGGCACTTTTGGCAACCAGACAGTTCATTCCGATAGAATCAGTAACGTTTGCTCTCTGCGCCGAGACCTGGGTGGTATTTGAGGACCGAAAACAAAAGGTAATAAACAACGGTGATGCCCAAAAGCAATAAAAAATTCATTGAATACGCGAAATCCCGTGTGTTCCTGTTACCCGAGTTTGGGTCTGATAACGTGGGAGACAATTCGATTGCCAGGCACAACGATGCCCAAGTACCACGCACTCTTGTAGGGGATCCAGTACTGAGAAAAAACGGAAATACTCTTATTGTAAAATCATCTTATCAGGCAGTCACCGTTTTCAAATAAGCGATCACTCGGAACTAAAGTCACACTATCAAAGGGAGGTCGCGGGCTCGAAACTCCCTGGATTTTCGTCAGACGAGCACTGCTGATCATTCACAATAAGGATGAAACTCCTCGATCTTTCTGCACGGATTGGTTTTGCTTACTGTAAACACCATCGACAATCCAACACCGCTTAGCCAAAGTCCACAATCAGAACAACAACCTGTTTCCGGAAACATCTTCTGGACTAGGTGGAATGCTCTGAAGTTGTGAACAATCGTGTTGTGCAACATAAGCATGCACTCACTGTTGGAACCTGAGTTACAGTAGGTGAAGATTCTTTCAGATTGACACCTTCGAGTTGTAGAACCGAGATGCCTGGATGATGTTGATCTTTCGGCATCTAGTAGAGGTCCAGTGACGTTATTATTTTCATCTTTTAGTTAAGAGATTTATACTTTTTGAAACCAGGTGCTACAAGGCGCAAGTTCGTGGAAACTTACTAGTTCCATGTGAGAAAGGACTGACATATTATTATACAGGTGTATGAACAGGAAGTCGTAGACAGGCGGATCGGCTGATGCTGGCGGTGTAGATGAGGTCCTTGTTAGTCAGCTCCTATCGACAAATCACTTAACTAATTCTTAAAACTGGCCAATTGCCTTCGGTGGAGCTGCTCTTAGAAATCTGACTGCAAAACGGATCCCCGACACGAGCTCAGAAGCAAACATAGAAAGAACAATATATAAAGACGCATCCATGCTAGTGACGGCAAAAAATCAGCCGTCACCAGGTTTGCAGCAGAGAAACGTATGCAGTGAAAAACAAAAAACATGAAAAGGACCAATCCTTCAATCGGTTAGGAGAAAGCGGATAACAAATCATCATCCAGAGATAAAACGGACGTCCTGTCGGTAAGCTCAGTGACACTACAAATCGCGCTTGATTCCCATTTCCTCCCAGTCAATTTCGTCTTCTTCGATTGGCTGAGAAAAAAAGGGAAATGCATATCGGAACCGATATTGTGCAGCCACGAGTGGAGTTTCAAAATACAAATTTGATGCCATACCGCAAGGGACATCGAAAATCCACGATATGTGGTGAGCACTGTTCAACAAGACACGTAAGTAGGGAAGGCGTAACTGAAGTGGCCAGAAGATATACTGAAGCAACCTGTCCCAAAAAACATCTCTCCTTAGAACAGTCTATGATTGCAGTTCTTGCCGTCACAACCCGGCGTACGATCTCCCCAAAAAAGGTCAACCGCAGGAGAGCTCAAATATCCACGCATACATAGCGTGAGTCACATTCAGAGGGAAGGGTTGACGGAAGTGTCTGTGGTCTTTGTGCAGTTACCAAATGTTCCATCCATCAAATCAATTTATCAGCTATAACCGTGTACCATACGTGCATTGGTTTCAGCTGCTACAGCGGGAGATAGACCTAAACTTTGGAGACAATGAATAACATTGACGCCGATGACTCTGATGCACGTGCACCACTGGCTGTGCGATTTGGCCATTTCTGTCAGTGTCACTAACCATTGGTGAGTTGAATTCCGGGATGTCCATCCAGAAAGGAGGCAGTTTCCGACCCGATTAGGTTTACTGGTTAGGGTTTTCGTACTCCGTTTCCAGGTCATACACTGTCCACCTCTCGATCGCTTCCACTCAACATAAGACTGGACGAAAAGAGATCTGTGAAGCAGACTATATTCCGACATGCCGAGTACATGTCTTAACCAGCGTAGCCTACGACGCCTTAGTGATTCGCCTATCCACGGAGAGTTCCTTCTTCCTAAGACCAACTGGCACACCTCAGCATTGCTAATCCAATGTTCTCAACAGACCCGACTAAGGCCTCGGAGACACCGACGGTCAAACAATGACAACTTTCTTATACCCTCTGCGCTTAGAGGATACATTTCTGATTCATGAAACATTGTGGATCACACTGCTGTAAACTGCCGTTGACAGGCGATACAGAACCGTCAAGCCGATCCGCATACATTTTTTATGCAAACGAACTCAAACTGGGTCCACGCGATCAGCAGTACCACAATTTGAGATGATCGGTGCCTTCGAACAAACAAATACTGACCAACACAAGAAACACAGAACCAATAAGATAAATGATCAAACGTGAGTGTAGTTCGGCATTGAAGAACAGCGAACAGTACAAATTTTGAACCCATATTTCTCTGGAATGATTCGGAAATTTCTGGGTGATTTCTAGGAAGACAACAATCTTGGCAAATATGTAGTGAGGATAATGATACCTGGTTGATATTATTTCTCAGCTGACATATGACTAGGTTTACACCTGTGTCTGATAAATACATAACAAGGTCTCTAGTAAGAACTTGCAACTCCATTAATATCAAGTGGTCAATAGATTGGAAATACCAACTCGTCCGAAGATACGACGGACGGCATTTGTCAGCAAGTTTCGATATGTAGGTACCAATGTAAACTGATAGGTGAGTACAAGCAAGACGAAGAAGTGAATATGGCACGGTAAGGTCGGAATACGGATGTCCAAGTAGTTACTGCTCGAATTTTGTGACCGAAAGGTCTGTGGTTCGAACCCAATCCCAACACCTAGACTGCTCTTGTCTAGGATCGGGTGACCTGGTAGCCCTCATGCAGCGAAATGATCGAGTCGATTAAGCAGAGCAAATCACAGCCGTTTGATTAGTGTTATTTGTCTCTGAGTGCTCAATCTATGCATACACAGAACCATCGACCGAAAGGTCTGTGATTCGAACACAATCCCGGCATCTCGACCGCTCTTGTCTAGGATCGGGTAACCTGGTAGCCTTCATGCTTCCTTTGGACCGCATAGTGGCTATGCACCGAAAGGTGATTACAGCGAAATGATCGATTCGACTCGGCAGAGCAAATCACAGCCGTTTGATTAGAGTGTTACTTGTCTCTGCCTGCTCAACTCAGTCGGGTTGACTGAGTTAATCATTTATGCACACAGAGAACCATTGATTCAGTCGTGCGTAAGACTAACCATTATACTACTTGCGATAGGTTCATTGGAACCCGGCAAATGACGCCACAAGATGGGGTCACGTAGACATGCTGGTTTGTGTCTACCTGACTCTCGTCCGACCTTCTGGCTCCCGGCCCGAGCGACTCTGAATGATGCGCAACAATCTTTTGTGAGATGCATCGGATCGTGAGACCGATGGAGTTTGAGGAACACATAACATCAAAATAGACATGATAGTTGTTGAGGACTACAAGACTGATGGATCAAATTGCATGCATGACCAAAAAATGGTGTGGCGATGCATACGTTTCAATAAGAAAGACTCACAGGAGCATCGTTTCCATCCCAAGGATCCACAGTCAAGATCTTTGGTAATTCACGCACGGGAAACAGTTGCAATTGTGGATCACCATGGAGCAGGGAACGCAGGAAATCGTGAATGCCCTCCGTGCTAAACGATCCACGCAAAGTGGCACGTTTCAGCTTCTTGCTGTGAACAGCAACCATAGCCTGGAAATGAAAGAGTTGTAGGATATAGACCATGTGTTATCCGAGTGAAACTACTTCACCACTACTTTCGTAAACCACATTGCAAATCAATTTTACACCAGATAAAAATTTGATATGATGTCAATACACCCTGTCCCTTTGGATACCTATGGTACTGAGAACACACCTCAATAGATCCTGTGGAACTAGAAATAATATTGCGACTTGTGTTCATACTCAATTAAATATGTAACGTCTGTGAGGAACACCCTACGGAGCTTTGTGAAAACGGTAAATAATATGGCGGCGTGGAAGATGAGGGAGTGTCAACTGAATGTGAAAATATTATGACTACTAGGGCTCCATCCACAGAACAAGATTAGAAGCCGCAAAAAGCCCCGATGATGGCTGGACGAAACAGTGAGTAGATAGTCAAGAAGGCGAGGGAAACGGGTAAGTGGGCCAAGTTACTTTTAGAACAGAAGTTGGTATTGTCAAGCAGGGTCCACATGCTCCTCTTTCTGCCTGGCCGGAGGCACTGGATGCTAAAGAAGCTAACTGATGTCAGTGGCGCTGATGCTACCAGTTTCTGTCCAGATTGTCGGAGATTTAGACACCTCGGAGGTGTGTTGTAGGCTAATCCTGGATCCTCACCCTGTCGCATTTAGTTTCTCTTCCCATTATAAGGCCTATTTAAATTGTATTGACAAGGTTAAACGGGAGTGAAGCATTTGGTGTTGGTATCTAACCAATCCGCGCCTCCTGCTGAAGACGAATTCTAGGGGTACGGAGCATGGCAAGGCAACGCGAAATGAAAGCGGCTGCTGTTCAACTGGATACTGTGCCTGCATATATCCCATATACCAGGGTCTCAGCTTTCATTCCTCAGCCGGACCGCCTAGCTACGGTTTACTTGTCGGTGGCGCTAGTATAATGTTGGGCCAGGTTCGTACAGGACGATGTTCGCGGGCCCTTTGTTCGCCGTTTTCGATCCTAGGGAGACAGAGTTTTTTTGCGTTCTTGTTTCTTTCCAATCACTGCTAGGGCGTAAGGCCATTGCAGCACTAAACAAGCCTCTATATTTAAGACCGTAAACGTGGGTACCTCCCACCACCGTTCGGTTATTCGGCCATAAATTGCGACGGTTCTAGTTGTCACGACTCCATACAGCGAAAACAGAACTGATACGGAAGGTTCCAGTTGAAGGCGACAGTTTTCGAGACCATTGTTGGTGCTGATGGGCCATCGGAGCGAATATGGCAATGGGGGTGTGCTATGGGCGACCTTGGGGCTGTGGTTAGAGCGCGAATTTACTGACCCCTGGGTCGTGGTTCCAACCCCAGCCCTGCCTCTTGACTTCCCTTGTCCAGGCTTGGGCAACCTGACAACGCCCAACCCTCGTGCTTCCTTCACGTGGCATGGCAGCTAGGCACCGAAAGGGTGTTACATCCGAACGATTATCTTTTTTGTCTTTATAGGCGAACTTATAACTGACTACATACATGTTCCAACCCAGCATATCAAAAGTGTGTTTTGAAGATCGGCACTGCTTAGGACCTAAGTGATAGACGTAGTACGACCTCACCACCGTGATCGATGAATTATAACTAGATCAACTATCGTAGGATATGTATTACCAACAAACGCGTCGATCATACACAGGTACCGATGGTCGAATTCTAAGTCTTCGTTTTAAAAAAATACCCAGAGAGGATGACAACACGAGGGTCCCTGAGTATTTGAGATGGTGCACTGAATCATATACCTTAACCCGACTGTTGAGACATTTAGCAGAGAGGATCGGGTGATGAAAACGTACTGTGCGAAGAGCAAAGCCGAAGGACCTACTTTTCTAAATATTATCGTCATCAGAGACAGCAAATCAGTGCTGACATTGACGCTCTACGGCCGTATAATCACAAAGTTCGTTTAATCATACTCAATGCCATAAAGTATGATAAAGTGGTGGGTGAGGAAAGACCGTGGTACTGGTCTATCACCCGCATTCTGAGGTGCCTTCACTTCCATGTGCTCAGTCAGACCACCTGGAAAGAAATCGATAGCAAAAACGTCACTGACATCGATCAACAGTCACTTCTTGTATTGTTTCCAGTCAAGAAGGAGGTCATGGGGACCTTTTCCTGAAAAGTGGACCACACCAACAACAATCAGACTATCCGTAATCTCTTTCATCCCGTCGTTCCAAGTCCCAAGTTGCCCATCCTGTTTCACTGAATGATGTTTAGGTACGCGTAGCACATTGTCGAGCTACCGCAGATGATGGTGCTGGCGGATTGCGCGACGGAGATGCTTGCAGTACAACTTTTGTAGTTGCTGCCCTAGATAAAACTAAGCTGCATTAATATGTATGAATAAAGCAGTGTGACGGGTGTAAAATACCAGCATGTAACAACAACGTCACGGAGTTTCGTGTCGTTATGGAGATCCTGGTACTCGATGGGTGCTCCGAAAGCAATTTCTGCTTTGTCACTTTAGAATTCGCGTGTTGCACGTGTTTCCACTCAAAGAATCAGGTCATATTTTTCAGCTACCGCGTGTTACGGAACGACATGATGCATTCCGTATGGACGAAAGAGGTCGTGCAGAAAAGCGGAGTTTATAGGAAAGGAGACAGTGAAAACATACTTACCGGGTATCCCGCCCCACCAATATCAAACATTTTTTCCAACTCCGGTTGCTTTAGTGCTTCTGTCCAGACCCACCTAATGAGGAGGGCAGAATGAGAAGGAAATAGGGAAGAGATCATTTTGCGTAGGAAATTAAAGCGGTTTGGTTAATCTACTCCCATTAGGTGGGTCACTGGTTTCCTTATTTCGGTTTCGGTCTGTGAACACTCGAGTCAATGGTAGCACGTCATAGCTGTTCGCAGGCACGGCTGGTGGCTAAAAATGATGCGCAAACGTGATAATGATGGACGATTTCGCGCGGTCTCAAGGACTTTTGCTCGCAGCAAAATGTCCAAACGCACTTACCACAACGCCCCAAGATGGATTAAATACAGCCCTTTGTAGAGTCGTAATTTATATATCGTACAAAAGCGAGTGGCTCTTCATTACTTATCCAAAATGCGATAAAGAATCTGGAATCAGTGATACATCTCTACCGAAGGCAACTAGTAAGCAAGAGACCAGAAGCATTTGTGTTGGGACCGTGACTCACCCCCACTTCTGTTTCTTGTACTCTGCTGCCTGTTGTTTGATCGTGTTCAAGTGCTGATTACGACAATCGGACTGACAGTCGTATAGGCTTGGTAGGACGCTGATGACACAGATTTGGTGTTTTTCGCAGGCGTCCGAGAACACTGCAGATGAAGTGATCTCGGTCAATTCGGGATCGGGCATCGATGCCTCTGCCTTATCCATGGCCCATCGCACTATGTCATCAGACGTCCGACCACCATCGTAGTCCACAGGGTCTGTATTCTTTTTTGAGCCAGCAGGGAAGAACTTGATCGTTGGGAATCCACGGATCTAGAAAAATTAAGTATTGGACGGCGGTCCAATAAAGATTGCGGCAGAAAGCTACAAATGCGCTCCGGCGCTGACACGGATAATGCAACTCCATCGACGTGTGAGTTAGCAAGTTAACTGTATTTGCACATGGGGAAAAGCAGAACAGGTTCGAGCTGCTTTCCTATGAGAGCATGTTACGACAGTGTGTAGTAATCACAATAGGGTCGAAAATGGGGATGCGAAATAAAAACAAGGCCACGTCAGTCATCATTGACATAACTGGTACCGCGGTTTGCGATCCACTGAAAGTTGACACATGGGCCAGGGAAACTTGTTAAAACTTGACGTGATCTGATGAACCCCTGCCTAGTTGCCGGCTGACAACATCAGAGTAACCGCTAAGCTCTGACCGAAACGGCTACATTCGCTCACCGTTTCTAACAGGAAGATAAGTGCGCTATCATCAAACGAAGATGAATACCATGGCAGTAAGTCACTACACGCGACTTGCCTTACTTTGTTGTCCATTAAAAACCGCCGGTGTTGAACAGTGCCAACACCTTGAACCCGAAAGTACTGGAATGGGCAATGCACCTCATTAACGACAGCAAAAGTAAGAATGAAAAGATTTCATCGGCTACCAACTGACAAAGACTCGTAATGACTGCAGATCTACCTTCGGGCAGGCAACCGGCTTCTATTTGGATAATCTAACCAGCATCACCTGGCCATACGTTTCCTTCCATAATGAGAGGGACTTCAATCAGGAACTACCAACAATGTCCACAAGACTGTACGCCCTGAAGCCGTATTACAGGTGCTCAAAAATGTAAAGGCATCACACCTCAAATGCACGAGGAACAAATCTGAATGATTTTACCACTGGAATGCGTGTTCCAAACAAGATATCAGCACAGAGAGTTGGAGCAGTTCCTCAAGGTGTTCAAATCGACGTTTTACAACGACTCCGAGTACAATCCTCTTAAAAAAGTCACCCCCCCCCCCCCCAGAAAAGACCATTGGGCGGAACTAGGGTGACGGATGGCTTGGTTGGAAACATCAGACAAGTTGTTTGACTTGAAGAATGATAAAAAAAGCTAGTGAACTATGAGGACTAAAATTAACTTGGAACGACGGTGAAATATGGAGAAAATTTGTCATAGCGCTCAAGCCGTGACCATTAATGCATTAGGATAGCGAAACTGACCCCGTATTTCTGAGACAGTTGATTGTGCACAGTGGCGTCCACGGCACCAACCTTCATGACACCTTTCAACTCAGTAGCAGCAGTCTCCCAGTGCGGTTTGAGGTTTTTACCTGAAGTAAACAATAATAAAACAAAGTCCGTAGAAAAATCAGTTCTGTGGAGCACAGGCACCAACCTGACACCTTTCAACTCAGTAGCAGCAGTCTCCCAGTGCGGTTTGAGGTTTTTACCTGAAGTAAACAATAATAAAACAAAGAAAGTCGAAAAATCAGTTCTGTGGAGCACAGTGACTCCTCATAAGTAGCGATTACGACTGTGGGAGCAGCCAACAGAAGGCACATTAT
>NW_008752440.1:2343-20163 GCF_000715545.1 Opisthorchis viverrini | reverse complement strand
AAAATTTCTGTTGGTGACTAAGACTCTTACCAAGTGCTGACTCAAAGCATGGCTTCCGATTGGACTTAAAACTGATGATTTGTCTAGTCAACTAACTCATTTTTCACGAACTCTGCATGTGGGTCGTGTAAGATTGTCGATTATTTCAAGGCACAGTGAGTGAACAGTTTTTATGCGGCCATCAGAAATCATCATCACTATTACAGCACTGAAAGCAACATACTGGTCATCCATACTGGTACTCAACTGCCATACTAGCATGGGAGAAAAAGCCTTAGTAAAGAGTGATACGAAAAAAGAACGGTGAGGACTTGGTGGAAACATAGCCTTCGAATGGTAGTATTCAAATAGTAGTATAGTATATGGTATAGTGTAGCATAGTATAGTATGGTATAGTATAGTATAGTATAATATAGTAAATAAACACATCCGAGCACCATCTCAGACAAAAGGTGCCATCAGTGAGGTCTATCATACGTCCTTTTGACGAAACTTGCTCGACCCAAGCCCAGCGCAGAACGACAGAGGGACTTTAGCCAGGCAGTCCGATTAGGAAATGACAGCATGCGCATCACTGGGATTAGTTGCGTACCATGTTTTACAACCCTCTTCAAGAAGGATCACGTGAGCTCCAGATAAGGAGGCTCAATTATCCCATTGAGAGGCTTCCGTCACTCGGGTCAGATCAGTTGTTTTTTCCGCTGCAAACCGTGTGCCGAAGTACAGAGGAGGAAGTTTTGCTTTGGATTGAATCCAAGAATGTGTCGGTCCATTGTGCAGTACATGGTATCGGCGTACCACTTACAGTTGCAGTGAAACCCCCACAGGGGTTCTCCAAGAGCATAGGAGTAGATCCAAAAGGACTTGCTACGTGCCACGCAGCAGCCCATGAAGGGTCCATTTTCACCGACACGAAACCGTAAGCCATTTATTCATCAGTTTGTCCAGGAAGTTAATCCGTGTCAAACTCATGTGCCGTTTGATTTTTGCCCCTTTGGTACCGTTTACTCATTCTTTAATTTAAGTTGCTAAAATGGCGAAAGTACTTGAAATACTAATATCTCGCAATATGCCGATGAAGTGGGGTGAAAACATCTAGTGTTTCAACTTACCACATTATCCTCTCAAGTGTTTGTATATGTGTAAAGACGTATTATCAAATGAGGACTATGAAGTGTGATGCGGTAGACTATCCGGTATGATAAGTACACCAGGTTGTAGCACCCAGGGATGCGTCATGCGACCAGTTGGGCACAAGCTAATGACTATGTCTGGCCCTAGGTAAGCTGATGAGAAGATGCTAACAGATTAAGTCTGCAGTGAATCACTTTTCCACGGTTCCACTAGTCACAAAGAGAATAGTGCTCACTTGCGTTGCCTAGGTGATGATTAAACGCAACACAGTTACCGTCTCACTCAACCCTTCTGTTCACTTTATTGTAAAAAAAATGAAAGACAATAAACAGATGATAACAGTTCTGCTAGCGTTCCCTTACAGTGTCCACACCAAGGCGCGAAGAATTCCACCAACCAGGGCTCCTCACTCTTCAGAACAACATCTTCGAAGTTGTTGTCCGTCAGCTCCACCACATCGGTCCGGCCCGACCCACCACCACTCTGCTGAGAACAGGGGAGAATCGAGAATCAATAATTATACCGAACAAACCCCCCCATGTCCTAAGATTCGGATTCCGATTTAAATGTTACAATTAAAGCAGTTAACATAAAATCCAGGTAACAGACGTCGAATAAGATCTGCCAGCACAAAACCTATCGTGGCTAACTTCCAGGTGTACATCCCGAAATAAGAAACACTTTTGATGTTCTCGAATTTGTTTCCCAATGGTGACAAACCTTCCATTAAAAGATGGTCCGTAACACTGGCGTTGTAATTTTCTAGACGTGCATGTGCCGATTAGGCTGAGGAAATAATAACTAAACGCATAGTTGTACATATTTTCTGTCAACGTCAAAGTAAGGGATCCCAGCAACCTCGTCCAGTGGAAGACCGAAAAATATTTTGAGGTCACTCGGTCGCAATGACGCTATCTCGTACAAACCGCATAAAGCTCCGGAGCAATGACAGAGGTTAATCCAAACGGCTACGAGAAAAAAACACTCTGGATTCTTATGGCGCACCAAGCAATCAGCCGATGAATCTTTTCAGGATGGTAGACGTGAACTATTAAAGGCGTGTTGGGCGAATTTCAGCGAAACTGCGGTGGGCGCCTCAAAATGAGCTGTTCCTGACCTATAGAAGCCACTATAAGTTTATAAGTAGGCTACCTTTCGGAAGAGATCAACAATTCATTTATAGTCGTGTTAAATAGTCTAAAGGCTATCATTCAATATCTTCCAAGAGCAAGCGCTTGCAAACGAGAGAAGCTAACTCATACTTGCTGGGGTGTGACATTGCAAAAAAACGGTTCCATTGGCATATACAGTGAAGTTCGAACCAACGCTGCTTCCAGAACGTGAAATGGGGGGAGGGGAAATAGCTGCGCATTGCAGGCGGGAGATGATAAATTAGTGCATAAATCCAGCACTGTCCGTGGGATGTCAATCTGAGTAGAAACTGACCACAAGAACGCCACTGACATTGATTAGTAGCCATATCTTGTAGCGTCTCGAACCAGTAGCAATAGGGATCACGTGGTCCCTAACCTGGAAGGCGAGTCGCACCGAAAGCACACAGACCTTTCGCAATCCCTTTCATATCCATCTCCCGCGGCAAAGATTGGCTAGCGGTTGCTCCACCTACACTCACTTCGGCACGGAAAACAACACTCTCTGGCAAACGATGACTCCGTATGCACAATACATGACCTAACTAATGCAATTTCCGGTGCTGGACACATTCTTCGACCGAAGTCCGCGTTGCACAACCGAACACCTGCACAGAGCTCTCCAAAAGTTTCTGCACCAGCACGTATGTCCAACACGGATATCCGTAAATCCTACACAGTTTACACAGGAAGTGAATAATGAGGTGGATTAGAGAAGTTCTTCAAAATCCTGTTCTTCGAAGTTCAATACACCAATGACATTATTGTCATATATTGACAAAGTGTATGAAACACCTGCTTTCAAGAATCATTCTGTCCTTCAATGTGCACTTCCAATGCTCTGAACATAGCCAGTCCCTAACACACCGATTATCATTAGAGGAGGTCAGTGGAGCTTGTGCGAAACTTGACGCACCTCGGAAGTTGTGTTAGCTCTCATGGAGTCCATGAGTAGAACGGACGAATCTCGAAAACCAGAACTGCGATTCCCCATTCGCGAAACTTGTAACATGGAGTTTTTATGCACCAGACTATACTACGGTCTGTTTTTGTACGACTGTCGATCTGATGCGTCTTTAAGGCTCCATTAATATCTCTCTGTTGGTGTCAGCCGGCCTCTAGGATTTGACCCATGTAACGAGCGTGTGTCCGACTGAATTCACCTAAAGATATGACTGCAGAATGTTCAGTTCGTGCAGTGTCTAATCAAGTAATGGGGTGTAAATCCTTCGACTGTTTGCCGCAGCTAAGCACCACGCCCCTTCTCCTCATCTCAATTTTCATTGCCGGGTAGGCCACTACAGGAATAAAACATCGGTGATCTAGGGTGCTGTTGCTCTCAGGAGCTATGAGGAATCTTGTTAGGCATTGTCTGCCTCCCATATGCAGAACCCATCGGTACTCAAAAAAATAACCAATAAAGGAAAATGACACCATACTTACCGAAGACTCCTGACCCATTCTGGATTCCACGAGCTTTTTGACCTGATCCAAAGCCTCCTTAACAATGTGTGAAGCCTGTCGACCACCTGTAAGGCACTCTCGGGTGAACTATCAACTGTGAACTTACCTGTGTAGGGCGTGGAGGTTTTATGCTTATCTTTCACAAACATCAGGATAGTCGGGAAACCCTTCACATTGTAAGTGTTTGCCAATGAGGAATGCTCGTCTGCGTTCACGGCGGCCAACTTGACAACACCCTTTGGAAATAATAGAGCGAACACTAGGGAGCGAACCAACCTTGAGTGCTGTG
Source organism: Opisthorchis viverrini (assembly GCF_000715545.1). Lineage (NCBI taxonomy): Eukaryota > Metazoa > Platyhelminthes > Trematoda > Opisthorchiida > Opisthorchiidae > Opisthorchis > Opisthorchis viverrini. The sequence continues at coordinate 16,125 of NW_008752440.1, read as the reverse complement.
GCTGCCTGTTTCCATTCAGGGGCTAAGTTCTTACAATGTCCACACCAGGGGGCATAAAACTCTACGAACCAAACGGAATCATCCGAAGTGACCCGATTGAAGGTGCTAGGGGTAAGTTCGATCACATCATCGTTGGAACTGTACAAGCCCAGTACGGGGCATAGGAAACAGAGGAGACTATATACTACAACAGATAGGAAAAACAAAACCGTAAGTAGTGGCAACGAGAAATAATTTATGCTAGACTACGTAGGAACTTAAGCATCCGGCCCCATATAGTGAACAATCCCAGTATGTTAGTAAAAGAATAAAATAACTGATATTCGGATGGGGTTTTTCTCCGGTGTCCTTATGGGGTCCATCAGTAAAATAGCCCAGCTGGCCGCAAACGTTTTTGAAGGATGGCTGGATCCCTCTTAACAAGCTTTCTTCGTGGAACAGAATAAACTGTCCGGTTACATTGAGTCAGGAGTGGTTCCGAGTACCAAAGGCCACTACTCGATGAAGGAGCACCATACACTCCACCCAGAACCGAAGTCAAATAATGTCAGAATATACTGCCATTGTTGTGACAAACTTACCTTTTATCACCTTTTGTTAGTTCGGACGCAAAATATTGAAACAATGAAGTACCCCGTGTAGAAACATTCATGTATTCCACCAAAGCTCTAGAGGCATCAATATTCAGACCATTATCTCCGCGATACGAAGAGGATGAACTTTATTGAGATGTATCGGCTTGCAGGCCTCCAAGACCTATTGAGCTATACTGGTGGTCCCGGCAACGCTAGCAGAGTCTATCATACCTGGGAAGTATCCCAACTCGCGTACATCCATGAATAAACCTATGCAACATCGGCCGTCGCGTGGTGCAATCAGCTGAGTCGCCCTACTTGTTGTATACAGTAGGGCTGGTACGGTGACAAACTTTTATCACCTTTTGTTAGTTCGGACGCAAAATATTGAAACAATGAAGTACCCCGTGTAGAAACATTCATGTATTCCACCAAAGCTCTAGAGGCATCAATATTCAGACCATTATCTCCGCGATACGAAGAGGATGAACTTTATTGAGATGTATCGGCTTGCAGGCCTCCAAGACCTATTGAGCTATACTGGTGGTCCCGGCAACGCTAGCAGAGTCTATCATACCTGGGAAGTATCCCAACTCGCGTACATCCATGAATAAACCTATGCAACATCGGCCGTCGCGTGGTGCAATCAGCTGAGTCACCCTACTTGTTGTATACAGTGGGGCTGGTACGCAGAAACGGGCTACTACTGATACCTCTCTTCATTTTCTTTGACGTACTTTTTCTTCTTCCTCCTACGCCCCACTGATAACTGTCTCCTTGAAGGCCCGTCCGTCCTTCATCGGTTGTTCAGGAAACACCTGCGCCTAAGCTGGCGCTGGCAGCCTCATGCAACTTTAAATCAGTATTCCAGCCTCGACGCCAGATTGATCTGCCTGGTTTCAGCGTTCGCCCTCATAGACAAGCAGGACTACAAGCTACTTTTACCCTCACACGGGACTATACTGACACTCGTGTGTGCAGTGTATCAGAAACAAGAATTCAAGATGCAAGCACAGTGATGGTGAGTGAGGTTTCCAAACGATGTCCAACCAATCCCACCGGTGGCGTGTTCTTTTGATATGAGGCTGAGATGCATCCATCCCATCGTCGTTCCAAGATGTATGTGGCACATCCTTGCTTGTTTTCTGTACGGGCGTAAGGCTGTTTGTGACGATTTCGCACCCTTCTGGTGCTTAGCCCTCTCTTTATCAAGCGTCCTTTCTCAAGGCCATGCGGTGGTTAAGCATCAGTATTTATTAAAACTGTATACCCACCAATGATAACGCTGATGACGATATCTCAGGCGGCGTACAACAATAAACTTCGGAACTGAGGACAATTTCAGGCTACATCATTCGTTTGATAATCGTTAATGTTCTTAGGCCATATTGGAGGTGGCGTTGCACCATCAGCCGGGTTGGCGAAAGTACGCCAATGGTACTTTGCGCACCTTGAAGAATTCCTCTTCTACTCTATCGCACCCCATTGTGAGTAACCTATTTCCATGTTGGACTTGGACTGACAGCTTTGATAATTTGTGGCAACCGTAGAGGAGGCTTCTGCAAGTCCGACTTCGAAAACAATTTTTTTGAAACCTTGGAAGCCGGTGTATTGTATTGTACCCACTCTGAAGAGAGCAAGAGAACAAGCTGGTCTTCCTTTGGTGACAAAACGTTCGCCAGTTAGGGGTACCCCACTGTAACTGCAACTGTACGCACCCATCTCCTCAAAGGAATTCTCCGTCACGGAACCTTTTGCGAAGAAGTGCAAAGCATGATCGGTGAGGCATCGATCCATAGTATACTGTTGATCGCAGGTAACTCGAGCGCTAATGCAAGCCGATGAGAGGAATCCACCCTTCATGGCCTGCGCCACGACAGACTTGGCAATTTCGCTGCGTTGAACCAACTCGCCATTGTCAAATTGCTTTCTCAGCACTTTGTACGCCATTTCAATCGGCTGTAGCTACCTTTCGGTGCCTAGCTGCCATGCCAATCAAAGGAAGCATGAGGGCTGGGATACTGCCAGGTTGCCCAAGCCTAGACAGGGAATGTCGAGATGTTCGAACCACGGACATTGGAAGGCATTTACCAACATGATAGACGAATAATAGCCACACTGTCTCAAAACGACCTTATCCTGGCAGAACCTCGATGAGCATCAGTAGTAGAGGGTTACCGTTGAAATCGAATGATGGCTACTATGGCGGAGAAGCTGAAACGGGAAACGCAGAAGGATTGCATCGTACCCTCGTGCGAGCGGGAGTCCAACTACATTCTGTTGCCAGGCAAGAGTAAGGAATCGCGAAACACACCAATGTCCTACCATTGGGGTGTAAAGAGACTTAAACCAACCTTTCTAACAGTTCAACAATGCAACTGACAGAAAACTGGTCGCGCCAATCTGGACACCTCCTTAAAATGCACAAGCTGCGTGCACCGATGAAGAATGCAATCTTCGACTCGATGAGAGTTGCATTCAGCCTTTATACCCAACTAAGAGGTCTAGATCGCACAACACGTCACGAACGTGAGCGTCACGACAGCAGACCGAAGAACTTACACCACCCACAGGACAATGAGGAAGCTACACCCATAAGCGGTAACGAAAGCCAAATACGGTCTCGCCTCCTTCATTCCACAACTCAAGTCAGCGTGTACACATCGGTCAAATGTGTCTCACAGTCGCACTTACCGTTTCGCCTTCATAATTTCCTGCAAGTTTTCTGAGCATTTGTAGACGGAATATCGCGACATCCCACTATATGCAGAGAGTGTAGGTATTTTGGCCCATGTGTAAAAGATATCTACCATTAAGGGCGATTCCTTATTGTAACTCATTCCTTGATGAGCTCTGGAAAGCTTTTTCCCCTGATGGTGATAACACCGAAATCAGTTCTCACGAAGAGGTTGTGGAAATTATGTACGCAAGAAGACGCTACTGAAGTGAGGTGATGATAGCCTGCACGTTGTTCAGCTGTTACATCTGAGAAAAAGCCATGGTAGAAAGTTTCAATAATCCCAGTTCACTCCAATGATACATGCACCTTAAGACACTGATAAGTTTTCAGTTGAAGTGCTGTTTTGGCTCCAGCCTATTGCTCAACTCCATCTTTTTCGTGTTTCGGTAACTTCAGAGCATTCACTATGCTCCATGAAGCTATAATTGGAGGTCATAATGCCGCTTGTGTCTAATACCTAACTGTAGACCAGTAAACATGTGATGATGGGCTATGGTGCCACTTCCACCGCTTCTGCACAGCGGCCGCTTGTGTCTAATACCTAACTGCAGACCAGTAAACATGATGGGCCATGGTGCCACTTCCACCGCTTCTGCACAGCGTTGTTACTGAGGCCAGCTCCCACGCTACATATTCCACGAGTCCGGCACAGTATAGCAGGCACCGAAGTGCCGTATACGCCCCTTGAGATCCGAGAATCTTTTCGATTACACAAATGGTGAAAATCGGCTAAAATGATTCTGGCCTTTGAGATTCGTTTGTTGACTCTGTTCGTCACACCGCCATCAGAGTCAATGAAAATTCAGAGATACGCATAGCGCTTCAGCGTCAAAACTTTGATTCGTTAAAGATATCATCATCAACGTCATCGACAGCATAACATCAGTGTTCAACACTTCTCTGCCGTACAACCATGATCTATCTGAAAGCCTTATTGAGGAAAGGAATAAAGGTGGGCGGGGAAAGGCCTTAGTGCTAGCTTACTACAATCATTCCAAGGTACCTACACTCATTCAGGCTATCTCGATAGGAACTGGCAACAAGATCACCACTGACGTCGGTTGGCAGCCATATCGTGCAGCGTCTCCAACGCAGTGAGGATCACGCACACATCATCAAGCGCCCCGACAATTTGGGAAGAAACGGACAGCACGAACACCACCGACGATGATCAGCCACCATTCCTTGTAGTGTCTCTAGCCAAGAGCGTGAGCGGTCACCGGGACCCTATTCTGGAAGGCGCACTGCACCAAAAAGTATAAAATTCTTCTTAAGTTTTCAGGAGCTTCTACTGAGTCATATGTTTTCCGCCTCCAGGTTTGCGCCAATATGAAGAAGGCACGGAGAACAAAATTCGTCTCGGTAGACGGTGTCACGGTATGCGTAGAACACGGACGAGCCAGCGTAGTACATTGCGTGGTATGTTCTCCGTGACTGAATGCTTGCTCAGTGGTTAGAGGGCGAATTTACTGATAGGAAGGTCCTTGGCTCGAAGACGACCTCTGCACCTCAACTTCCCCTGTCTAGGCAGTACCCCAGCCCTTGTATTGCCCTTCGGGCGATATGGCAGCTAAGCACCGGAAAGGTATTAAAGCTGAACGATATTTTTCATTAATACAACTAAACGCCCTTTTTCTAATCCCCTCGTTACGAATTAATTGACATCGTTCAACACTAGCAACCCCTCTGAGACATCGGTGATCAAAATCCCAAGCACGCCTTATGTCACCTGTTCACAGAGGCCACATCTCGCAATCACTCAACCCTTACTGTAGCCTGGTACATGAGACCCTTGAGACCAAGCGATATGCCTTTTCGAGGCCACGACTGACGCAAATTAGGACGCACGACTCGGGCCTTTGGGATTTTTGAATTGATTTCAACAAACGCACTTCCGTCAGGGTGTCATGATTTTTGTGCGCCTATTCTTATACTTACCATACATACTCGTACTGAACCTTTGTATGTACATTTCAGCTCATGTACGCTTGTTCTTAGACAAGTAAAGCGCTGTTTATCCTCGAAAACCTGGACTCTGTTCTAACTCGTTCTCGGACACATTCTAAACGTTTCACAGGGTAATGTAGGGTTCTCCACAACCTCCAGTGAGTCTCCTTGAATCATAATGCGCATGCTCGGAAACTGCACGTTCTGAATCATGATCTTGTACTTTGAAGGTGCAAGGCGTATGCCGAAAGATGGCATGATAATGGTCAGTCAGTTCAAAGGGGCTTGTGCTCCGCCTTCATCTTCAAGGATGGGAACGATACCGTATGCGTAGTTCTGATGGACAAGGTTCTCACGAGCAACGATTTGGATGCCAAGATTTTGAAGACCTTCCAGCGTTCACCTCAATACTTAGTCGATGACGAAGTTGGACAAGCATAGAAAGAATGTGGACATTCTTGTCGCACATTACTTTTCGTTAGGAACACCCCACTCCCACACGCCCAGAAGTATGAGAGCATAGAGACCGACTGATGTTCAGACATCTGCAGCACACCCCATGGAGCAAGTGTACTTAACAGCAATGACCGACCGACAGAATCAAACACACCCCTGGAATCAAGAAACACGTGTGTATGTGTGGAATCGCTCTAACACCTGACGGAGTGTGAAAGTGTGGTAAACGCAGTCTCTACCCGGTCGAAATCCCGCTTAATGTTCAGGGTAAGGGTTTCGCGATCAACCGTAAAACGACGAAGAATCAGTGACGTCAGAAATTTTGTTACAAAAGGAGTAAAACTAATACCTCTGTGGTTAATACATTCACTACGAGCGCCTTTCTGAAAATATACACTGCCCTCAACTCATCCCAGCTATCCCAGATGGTCTCTCCCCAAATGTACCCAAATGGACTAAACAGGCACTGGCTGAGAAGCCCACCGTCACCCTTGAACAGAGCAGGTGGAAGATTGTCAGGATCACAAACATGACGACGCTGAGTAGAGGTATACAATCGGACACTTTCGAGGCTGAAAGGGTTCCATATTCACAGTCCACCTTTCTGTTGAAGGCCAGGATTCCAGGATGGAGGTAGCAGATAGCCAACTGAATTGTTGCACGAAGTATTGTGCCCACCGGTCAGGGAGTCAATTTGTTCTCTGATAATTTCGCCGATGAGCCTTTGGGGGTCCGGTCAAAAGAATCAAATGGGACAGCTTGTGTACGTTTCCAGTGTTTTTCGCCTCTTCCACCTCTTCAACCTTTCGGATCCACCAAAGTTCTCGGCCTCAATGAACACCCAGTTTTAACTGGTATCGAGTGAAATTGTGGTTGCAGCCAAGGGGAATCTGTCGTCAGGCCTCGAGTAAAGACACGGTCCTATCACAGATCCGATGTTTACATGAGGTTGGCTGGGTTGCACCACATGAGGTTCCGGCTTTGAGTAGCGCTTTCGATATCTGTTCCAAATAGTTGTTAACGATTGACACGGACCACCCATCAGGTGTCTGAGGAGCTGGCTCTAATAGGTCGGTTTTATTCCTGTGTCCGCTAGCTTCCAAGTGGGTAAGCGAGGTGTGCACGTTTTGTGTGGACCTGAAAGGCGAAATGAGAAGTAGCAGCTAACAAGCTCATCATCGGACTCCACGCTGGCATTCCAGGAGGCACGGCGGTGATTGGCTCTTGTCACCGGTTACTAAGACGGTGTAGTCTATTTGGATTTTGGGCGGGTTCGTTGGTGAGCACCAAGTTATCAAGCGATTTCCGCTCACATTGCATCATCCTACGAATGCGCATGATGACGGGATCCGGGTAAACCAAGCGGGTTCGCGGTCAGGAAGTGGCTGTGTCCTAAGCTTCTCTCAAGTGTTACAGGAACAGCATGCGCCCTGTTCCCTGGCTCCCAGAGTGTTCGAGTTCATCGACCAGTCAGTCCTTTTCAGCATGCTTTCGCAACAAGATTTTTTTTCTTTACAGAAACTCGTGCATACCATGCCGTCTCTGGCTACATAGTTGCGGGGACGGCCGAGTGTACGGAAAACCCTCCACAATCTGTTCAGTTGTGGCATACTTTCGGAGTTTAACTGCCACGCCATCAGAAGGAAGCACGAAGCTTAGGATACTGCCAGGTTGCCCAAGCCTAGACAAATTTTCCACCAAATAGTAATGTCCGACAAAGGGTCACTTTCTTCGCTTTGGTCTAATTTCGTGGCTGGAAAAATAATGAAGTAAAATCTAGAAGTTCTCCAAAACCCTGGTGTTTAGACCTATCCAAGATGGAACCTTGATAGCACACAAAACGGTCCTCATTTTTCAAAAATTTAAAAGTGCGAGCATTACCGGAGCGGAGTGATCCTTCGGAATATACTTCGAGCCCACAAAGTGCAAAGAATGCAGCAGAAGGTACAGTCTTTGGACATTCCCCTGAGGAATCAAGTAGTGACATCATACGTGGAACACCATACGTATTTCGGAATTTGATTTAGTTCCGTCGACAATCTCACAGATGAGGTAGACGCCCGAATCGCGAAGGCCACGGTTGCACTTGCCAAGTTGCACTATGTATGGCGTCAACAAACAATACCACAGGGTTTCAAAGGACGTGTACATCAGACAGCAGTACAGCCTGCGTTGTAATACGGAAGCGGAACCTAGTCAATTCGGGCGAAGGGTGAGATATCTTCAGGTATTTAACATCCGATATTTCATAACCGCGGCTGGAATCAACTGATATCAGCAAATTCACAACCTTATTGGGAAACGGATCGCTGGTGAAGCAGATGATACTCCAAATATTTCATTGAGCACTGCAAGCTTGGTCGGCTGAGGCACACATTACGCACGTGGAGATTCGAAATGCCTGGAATATTTCCCCGTATTTACTTCGGAGTGTGCATTGGAACGCAAGGTCTTACTTGAGACTGTCATTTTCTACCCGGATGGCCCGACTGAGTGCTGCAGATAGGGGTACATATGGTATTTGTTATAGACTGGCCGTAGCTACTCTTACTACCCCCTTTTTCGATTGAAGCTTTATCCAACTGGATTAGCATGGAGGTAAGCAGTGGGCAATCAGTGTTTCCATCTGGCGTTGTTGTCAAAGTTAATGATAGTTACTATGACCATGATCATGAGCTCCTATGGGAGCTCGTAGTATACTACGCGACCATGTGCATTATTAGCAGCTGACTGAGCAGTTCGAAAACGTACGTAAACAACACCACACCACCCCAGTAGTCCTTTACAGGGGACGTTGAAGCGAGATTCCGTGATGCCACTGGGTTAATGTGAACCAGCCGACACAAAATTAATCAACACTTTCGTTAACACTTGTGGCGTGATCAGTGGAACCACCTAGACCCATGTCCACTAGAAATTCGGAAACATTTCGTGGCCCGCCGAAGTGTTACCCATCTGGGCAATAAATAAGCGAACGATATTTTAACAGAGGGACTTACGGAGAAAAACCATTCCAGGGTAATCGACCACCGCGCGCTTCTGCATCACCTCGACCTGTGAGAATCCGATTGGTCGCACTATAGAGAACAAATCATTTAAACACAGCCTCAGCTCAGTCGCGGAGCGCCACCATAGCGGGCGCATGAATAGATTAGACGCCTTAGGTATTTACGCAGTGGAATCCACGGATTCGCGGATTGTAACACAGGATCGAGGCTTTTGTCTCGAGCGACATCGCCTTTCAATATTCCTAATGGTCTAGTGGGGAGTACCGTAGTGTCCGCAATCCGTTGTCACATTTATTTACCTTTTTTCTTAACTTAAACTACATTTTTTAGCTGTTGCACACATTTCATCATGACGTTTGTTTTATCGTACCAATAATTACATAAAGTTGAAAAAATGATGCAATACACATTTTTTTGGCTGTGAATAACTGTCCTATTGTGGAATATACTACCCACACGTGAATCAACTGTGAAAAAATTCTACAAGTGGATATTTCCTTCACAGCCGGTTGCTGCATTGGAATCGGTGTAGTGGACTATTGGATCTATGGTGATCCTTCTGACCATTGTACTTTGGTACTTTCTTTGTAACCTATCATTACTCAAATTGTACCACTTTCTATCTCTCACTGAAATCTCAGCTTATTCCTCTTCTCTTCAAATCGAATAACTTTTGTTTAAAATGAACGAAAAAGAAATATGGAGACAATACAAATTCTGTACCTCGTGAAAGGTGTGTTCCCTTCTTGCTGTGCCGAATTACGCTGACAGTGAATTAACGAGCGGTGATCTACCTTTCAGACCACGACGGGATAGAAAGGTCTAGGAATATATCAAGGAATATCCCAGGAAGGAGGTTGCTTTGGATTTATTGTGGTGGTAATAACTAACTGTACCGACGAACTGTGAGTTGTATCATCTCGTCTATTTTTTCTCACTTGATTTCACTACTTTGAACTGGTAGTTACTCACGTTATCCACTACAGATCTACGAATTTATGAGGCCTTAGCGATTGCTTATTCTTTTCTTATTATGATTTTGTTATTCTGTACATGTTACTTTGGCTCGTTTGTTTGGTCGAACACGATACTGAGGTCCTAAGTCTGCCCCAAGCTGGATATATCAGGTTGCTGGAAGTAAGGTGATAGCTCGCCTTAGAATGCGTCCCATCACCTTGCACGGTACATGAGTGAAGCTTACAGGCTTGTAGCTGCCGGGCGATAGTCGGTCACCAAGTTTCTAAATTGGCGTGACAATCATTTCCCTCCAAACATAGGGAAGGCGGCCTTCGTCAAGCGACTAAAGAAGCACCGTGTATAAATGATTTTCCAGTGTAGACGACGTTTTCTACGGGGTCCTTGGATGGAACTCGCCGTCCCCAACGGGCGCCCCAAAGCTGCGACATGTCTCTGATAGACTGAAACAGACAAGCAATTGAGGTCAGAATACCAGTCCAAAATTTTGAGCCGCATCTAGGAATCCCGGAGTCTCAGTGATGCTGGGAAGGTATTTCACCAGAATGTTTTCCACCATGGGTACGATTGTTTCGGTGAACAAAGAGATTTGGTGAGTTGTCGAAATATGAATGTAGCTCAAGGTGGGTTTTGGTTTGAACATATACGCAACAAGATGTAACATTTTGGAGTAGAATTTTTTACCCCACCCGCAAATGTTTTGCGGCCAAGAAGCTTCTTGTCCAAGAGCAATCCCGCGGGGAGTAGTTGGGAGCAAGTATGAAATTAATGGTTCGTTCAACGAACTTGGCAATCAATGGGGGAGAGCGTTTTCCACAAGACAACCAAGGATTCGCGGATTTATACACAAGGTCGAGGCTTTCACACACGTTTCTCGGCTCATGTTTGCGCTTGTCTTTCAGCGGCTGCCGCCGTGGGGTTTTGTATCTTTCTTTCGCTTCCATAATAGCAATTGCCAATAGCACAGACGTTTTTTGTTTGAATACGAAAAACTGCAAGAACGCGGAATTGTACATTGTCAAGCAATTCAAAAGTGGTCACGTGCTTCCAACTGCGGTCTTTCGCGAGTCTCATGTGGTGACTCTGGCATCACAACATTTCAGACTATCTTCGAAATATATATGTTGGAACTCTTCAGAAGAAGACCGCTGGACAACAATGATTGGATTATTTTTAATTCCATGACCCAGACCAACGACACGTATTTTCAAGAGGACAGATCTTAGTCAATCTGTTACATCTGGGCTCTATTATTGTATACACAATCTAGCGTTATTATATTTATTTCTTTGTCGCACACTCTTGGTAGATTAGCTTTCGTCGTTAGCCAGACCACTGTACCGTTCACTTGAAAGGCGAAAACGATAAAAGTGTTTAGCACTGCTCTTCAAGTTATCAGCATGGGACAGTAAGCTTGCCAGAAAGAAGACTCGCTTAAAAGGCGTCCAAAAGTAGTTTGAACCGGGTGTGAACTGAAGCGAGGAAAAATCTTACCTCAGAAATGTGCCCCACGAAATCGAAAATCTCACCACGTTTCAGCCGTGTGCTAGTTAAGTTAACGGTCGAAAACTTATTGACCAAAACTTGTTCAAACAGGGCACAAGTGAGTATTAGGCTTCTCCGGCGGTGATTTTACCCCTGAGACAGTAGGCCAAACACCTCGAGACGCGTTTCATAATCAATGAAATTAAGATCGGCATTCATTTTCGTAACAGGTCGTTGGAAACACTCAACAAGGGTCGCATCTTTCTTGCGTGATTAGTAGACCATTTGTTCGGCATATTCACAATAAACCCCACAGAGAATCCGGTAGTCTAGGTGAGTAATACGGGGGGTTTGCCTAATCATCTATACAATGCCCAATGTTCTTCGAGCTGCCCATTCACGGTGCAGTGAGGACATGTTAGATGAAAGCCAGATACTTAAATCCTTTTTAGTATCTGTCCTGGTAGTGTCTTCTTCTGCATTCTCACCTTGCATGGCAGAGGTGTCCGCTGAGTCTATTTTGACGCATTTTTGGTTACTCGAAGTAAGGTGCTAGCTAAGCGACCGCTACTCTGCAGCGTCTACATCCACTTAGAAGGCACTTGAGAGAATGTATTTCAACTCCATGGTTCCAAGTCGTCCGCAGAAAATAGACGCGGGTTTGAAAGAACATCTGCGGGATCCTTGACGTAGATCATAAAAGGAAGTGGTCACAAAATGGTGTAACTGGAATGGGGACCGGAGCCAGTCAAGCCAACTTTCACTAGGAATGTTGGCCGATATAAACGCCTAAATCCAGCGTAGAATTTTTCCTTGAATCAAGTAAGGCTCGAGAGTGTGGAGGAGGGGAACGTGTGGGACACTATCGAATATTTTTGAGAAGTTGAAAAATATGACATGTGTTATGAGTGTTTTGCTCTTAGCTTTCGCTAATCTGTCCACAAACGCAAGCATGTTTGTCACGCAAACACGGTTTCGGAGAATCCGCGTTGCAATGTGGGTATCAAGTTGTTTGTAATGAGGTGATTTCAAATAACATACTTCAGAACGTATTCCATCACAATGCATGACACGCGAGTGAGTCATACAGGCGTGCAGCTGCCGGGTGATAATCAGCCAACGGATTGAAGATTGAAGTGAGGATCGCTTCCTTCCAAACAGAGGGGAGGTAGCCTTCATCAGGGATTGGCGAAGCGCTAGATAGAAATACTTAGCTACCCTAACAGACGTTTTCTTCAGGATCCTGGGATGGACTTTACCTGGCTCCAGCGCGCAGGACGTGAGGTACTCATCCTTGCCTTTTAAGGGGAACGCGGTTGGTTAGCTCTGCGCTGATGTCTTACTTACCTAAACAGCACATTGTGTCGCTGGATGAGGTCTAGCATGACGACTTGTTTCGGTGTGTTTTATTGACGGATTGCTGATTTTCAACTGCCTCTCATCTTACGAATCGGTAGCTCGTTTTCTTCGACTTTTGTAGACAAGTTTTTGAAAAAAATTGTCCGACCTCTTTTGCAGAATTCGCTGAATCCTTTTAGGTTGTTCGTTGTCCATGCGACTGCGTGTTGGTTTTTGGGGCGAACGTTGCTTTGGTCTCGTGAACTTACCAAACAACAGTCCTGCAAAACGCTTAAACTGAAGTTAGCCCCAGTTTAAAGTGATAATGAAATATGTGCTATCCTGAGAGTTTGCATGGAAGATTTTACGGATTCACGTTGGGGGGCCAGGATTTCTGAATCCGTGGGAGATCAAATCAATAGTCAGCACACATTGGTCACTGTGTCCTCATCGTCAGTCATCATCGACAGCCCTAGCGAAGAGTTAATTAACACCTGATCACCGAAGTGTTTTTCGTTGGTGATGGCAAATCCAGGATGGATGGTAGTTTGCCTGCGCGATAACTGGTTGGAGGGCTACTTGATGAGTCCAAGGGTTGTGCAGAACGACCTTGGTCAGTGATTGGTGCGGATACCTGGTGAGTCCAAGGGTTGTGCAGAACGACCTTGGTCAGTGCTGATGCAAAGTTCCTACTAAACCCGATGAGCTGAATTCACTCCGGGTATTTGGAGCTGTAAACCACCTACATCAAGAGATGTGCGAAGTGGCAGATGGGGGAGTGTACCTCAAGTTATCTTTCAGAGTAGCAACGGTAGACCACGCCTAAAAGAAGAGAACCCAGCGCGGTACGTTCGAAATCGGTTTCGTTTTGGAGCTGCCACCTACATCAAGAGATGTGCGAAGTGGCAGATGGGGGAGTGTACCTCAAGTTATCTTTCAGAGTAGCAACGGTAGACCGACCATAAAAGAAGAGAACCCAGCGCGGTACGTTCGAAATCGGTTTCGTTTTTCCCTTGTGCAGATTCGTGAAAAAAATTTTGTTGTTCCATCTATTCACAGAGTGCACATGAGTAATTGTTGAATTTTATCACTTTGACAAAACATTTGAGTGATAACCCTTTATATTTTGCGCACACCTCCTATTTTACATCTAGTCCGAGGGATGACATCAATTTATACCGATTGCCCTCCGCAGCCATTGATAGACAACAATAGATGTGGGCGAAATGGCTGCCCGTCGAACGTCAAACGCGGTATG